>NC_138770.1:676062302-676069802 GCF_965119305.1 Pelophylax lessonae | reverse complement strand
AAATCCCTGTGGTGTGAGGTCTACCGACAGGCCCTTGCATGGCATAGTTATTGGTAGATCTATAGGAGATTGTGGGAGGATTGTAGGAGGGTGTAGGAGGATTGTAGGAGGTTGTAAGAGAAGGAGGATTGTAGGAGGGTGTAGGAGGAGGAGGATTGTAGGAGGCTGTAGGAGGAGGAGGATTGTAGGAGGGTGTAGGAGGAGGAGGATTGTAGGAGGTTGTAAGAGAAGGAGGATTGTAGGAGGGTGTAGGAGGAGGAGGATTGTAGGAGGCTGTAGGAGGAGGAGGATTGTAGGAGGGTGTAGGAGTAGGAGGATTGTAGGAAGGTGTAGGAGGAGGAGGATTGTAGGAGGATGTAGGAGGAGGAGGAAGATTGTAGGAGGGTGTAGGAGTAGGAGGATTGTAGGAAGGTGTAGGAGGAGGAGGATTGTAGGAGGATGTAGGAGGAGGAGGAAGATTGTAGGAGGGTGTAGGAGGAGGAAGTTTGTAGGAGGGTGTAGGAGGAGGAGGATTGTAGGAGGTTGTAAGAGAAGGAGGATTGTAGGAGTTTGTAGGAGGGTGTAGGAGGAGGAGGAGGATTGTAGGAGGTTGTAGGAGTAGGAGGATTGTAGGAGGTTGTAGGAGGAGGAGGGTTGTAGGAGGAGGAGGATTGTAGGAGGCTGTAGGAGGAGGAGGAGGATTGTAGGAGGGTGTAGGAGGAGGAGGATTGTAGGAGGTTGTAAGAGAAGGAGGATTGTAGGAGTTTGTAGGAGGGTGTAGGAGGAGGAGGAGGATTGTAGGAGGTTGTAGGAGTAGGAGGATTGTAGGAAGGTGTAGGAGGAGGAGGATTGTAGGAGGGTGTAGGAGGAGGAGGTTTGTAGGAGGTTGTAGGAGGAGGAGGATTGTAGGAGGGTGTAGGAGGAGGAGGATTGTAGGAGGGTGTAGGAGGAGGAGGATTGTAGGATGCTGTAGAAGGAGGACGATTGTAGGAGGATGGAGGAGGTTGTAGGAAGAGGAGGATTGTAGGAGGGTGTAGGAGGATTGTAGGAGGTTGTAGGATTGTAAGAGGTTGTAGGAGGTTATAGGAGGAGGAGGAGGATTGTAGGAGGGTGTAGGAGGAGGAGGATTGTAGAAGGTTGTAGGAGGAGGATTGTAGGAGAGTGTAGGAGGAGGAGAATTGTAGGAGGTTGTAGGAGGAGGAGGATTGTAGGAGGGTGTAGGAGGAGGAGGATTGTAGGGGGTTGTAGGAGGAGGAGGATTGTAGGAGGTTGTAGGAGGATTGTAGGAGGGTGTAGGAGGAGGAGGATTGTAGGAGGTTGTAGGAGGAGGAGGGTTGTAGGAGGTTGTAGGAGGATTGTAGGAGGGTGTAGGAGGAGGAGGATTGTAGGAGGTTGTAGGAGGATTGTAGGAGGGTGTAGGAGGAGGAGGATTGTAGGAGGAGGAGGATTGTAGGAGGGTGTAGGAGGAGGAGGATTGTAGGAGGTTGTAGGAGGAGGAGGATTGTAGGAGGGTGTAGGAGGAGGAGGATTGTAGGAGGTTGTAGGAGGAGGAGGATTGTAGGAGGAGGAGGATTGTAGGAGGTTGTAGGAGGAGGAGGATTGTAGGAGGTTGTAGGAGGAGGAGGATTGTAGATGGTTGTAGGAGGAGGAGGATTGTAGGAGGGTGTAGGAGGAGGAGGATTGTAGGAGGAGGAGGATTGTAGGAGGTTGTAGGAGGAGGAGGATTGTAGGAGGTTGTAGGAGGATTGTAGGAGGGTGTAGGAGGAGGAGGATTGTAGGAGGTTGTAGGAGGAGGATTGTAGGAGGTTATAGGAGGGGGATTGTAGGAGAGTGTAGGAGGAGGAGGATTGTAGAAGGTTGTAGGAGGAGGAGGAGGATTGTAGGAGGTTGTAGGAGGAGGAGGATTGTAGGAGGGTGTAGGAGGAGGAGGATTGTAGGAGGTTGTAGGAGGAGGAGGATTGTAGGAGGGTGTAGGAGGAGGAGGATTGTAGGGGGTTGTAGGAGGAGGAGGATTGTAGGAGGTTGTAGGAGGAGGAGGATTGTAGGAGGTTGTAGGAGTAGGAGGATTGTAGGAGGGTATAGGAGGAGGAGGATTGTAGGAGGTTGTAGGAGGAGGAGGGTTGTAGGAGGTTGTAGGAGGATTGTAGGAGGGTGTAGGAGTAGGAGGATTGTAGGAGGTTGTAGGAGGAGGAGGGTTGTAGGAGGTTGTAGGAGGATTGTAGGAGGGTGTAGGAGGAGGAGGATTGTAGGAGGTTGTAGGAGGAGGAGAATTGTAGGAGGGTGTAGGAGGAGGAGAATTGTTGGAGGGTGTAGGAGGAGGAGGATTGTAGGAGGGTGTAGGAGGAGGAAGATTGTAGGAGGTTGTAGGAGGAGGAGAATTGTAGGAGGGTGTAGGAGGAGGAGGATTGTAGGAGGTTGTAGGAGGAGGAGAATTGTAGGAGGGTGTAGGAGGAGGAAGATTGTAGGAGGGTGTAGGAGGAGGAGGATTGTAGGAGGGTGTAGGAGGAGGAGGATTGTAGGGGGTTGTAGGAGGATGAGGAATGTAGGAGGTTTACTTTATTTTCACAACCTATGTCCAGTTGAAGTGCTAGAGTATTTTTTAATGTTTAGTTAGCGCAGTTTTTACACATCCATTTACTTTAAAAATAAATATTCTAAATAAGTATAATGACTAAGCCCCTCCCCTTTGTGAGATTGTTGAAAAGAGGCGGAGCATGGGTGACATTATGATGCCCCCCCCCCTGAAAAAAGTTCTGCTGATGCCCATGAATACAATCTGTACAAACCTCAATAGATTGACCAAATCCCTGTGGTGTGAGGTCTACCGACAGGCCCTTGCATGGCATAGTTATTGCTAGATCTATAGGAGATTGTGGGAGGATTGTAGGAGGTTGTAGGAGGAGGAGGATTGTAGGAGGAGGAGGATTGTAGGAGGGTGTAGGAGGAGGAGGATTGTAGGAGGGTGTAGGAGGAGGAGGATTGTAGGAGGGTGTAGGAGGAGGACGATTGTAGGAGGTTGGAGGAGGTTGTAGAAAGAGGAGGATTGTAGGAGGTTGTAGGATTGTAAGAGGTTGTAGGAGGTTATAGGAGGAGGATTGTAGGAGGTTATAGGAGGAGGAGGAGGATTGTAGGAGGGTGTAGGAGGAGGAGGATTGTAGGAGGTTGTAGGAGGAGGAGGATTGTAGGGGGTTGTAGGAGGATGAGGAATGTAGTAGGTTGTAGGAGGAGGAGGATTGTAGGAGGATGTAGGAGGAGGAGGATTGTAGGAGGTTGTAGGAGGAAGAGGATTGTAGGAGGTTGTAGGAGGAAGAGGATTGTAGGAGCGTGTAGGAGGAGGAGGATTGTAGGAGGGTGTAGGAGGATGAGGATTGTAGGAGGTTGTAGGAGGATGAGGATTGTAGAAGGGTGTAGGAGGAGGAGGATTGTAGGAGGGTGTAGGAGGATGAGGATTGTAGGAGGTTGTAGGAGGATGAGGATTGTAGAAGGGTGTAGGAGGAGGAGGATTGTAGGAGGGTGTAGGAGGAGGAGGATTGTAGGATGCTGTAGAAGGAGGACGATTGTAGGAGGTTGGAGGAGGTTGTAGGAAGAGGAGGATTGTAGGAGGGTGTAGGAGGATTGTAGGAGGTTGTAGGATTGTATGAGGTTGTAGGAGGTTATAGGAGGAGGAGGAGGATTGTAGGAGGGTGTAGGAGGAGGAGGATTGTAGAAGGTTGTAGGAGGAGGATTGTAGGAGAGTGTAGGAGGAGGAGGATTGTAGGAGGTTGTAGGAGGAGGAGGATTGTAGGAGGGTGTAGGAGGAGGAGGATTGTAGGGGGTTGTAGGAGGAGGAGGATTGTAGGAGGTTGTAGGAGGATTGTAGGAGGGTGTAGGAGGAGGAGGATTGTAGGAGGTTGTAGGAGGAGGAGGGTTGTAGGAGGTTGTAGGAGGATTGTAGGAGGGTGTAGGAGGAGGAGGATTGTAGGAGGTTGTAGGGGGAGGAGGTTGTAGGAGGTTGTAGGAGGAGGTGGATTGTAGGAGGGTGTAGGAGGAGGAGGATTGTTGGAGGTTGTAGGGAGGAGGATTGTAGGAGGGTGTGGAGGTGGAGGTTGTAGGTGGTTGTAGGAGGAGGGTTGTAGGAGGGTGTTGGAGGAGGAGGATTGTAGGAGGTTGTTAGGAGGAGGAGGATTGTAGGAGGTTGTAGGAGGATTGTAGGAGGTTGTAGGAGGAGGAGGATTGTAGTGGTTGTAGGAGGTGGAGGATGTAGGAGGGTGTAGGAGGGAGGAGGATTGTAGGAGGAGGAGGATTGTAGGAGGTTGTAGGAGGATTGTAGGAGGGTGTAGGAGGAGGAGGAGTGTAGGAGGTTGTAGGAGGAGGATTGTAGGAGGTTATAGGAGGGGGATTGTAGGAGAGTGTAGGAGGAGGAGGTTGGTAGGAGGTTGTTGGAGGAGGAGGATTGTAGGAGGATGTAGGAGGAGGAGGATTGTAGGAGGTTGTAGGAGGAGGAGGATTGTAGGAGGGTTGTAGGAGGAGGAGGATTGTAGGGGTTGTAGGAGGAGGAGGATTGTAGGAGGTTGTAGGAGGAGGAGGTTGTAGGGTTGTAGGGTAGGGGATTGTAGGAGGGTGTAGGAGGAGGTGGATTGTAGGAGGTTGTAGGAGGAGGAGGGTTGTAGGAGGTTGTAGGAGGATTGTAGGAGGGTGTAGGAGGAGGAGGATTGTAGGAGGTTGTAGGAGGAGGAGGGTTGTAGGAGGTTGTAGGAGGATTGTAGGAGAGTGTAGGAGGAGGAGGATTGTAGGGTTGTAGAGGTGGAGAATTGGTAGGAGGGGTGTAGGAGGTGGAGGATGTAGGGGGTGTAGGAGGGGAGGATTGTAGAGGTGTAGGAGAGGGAATTGTAGGGGGTTTGGGGTGGGGATTGTGGAGGGGTGTAGGAGGGGAAGATTGTAGGAGGTGTAGGGAGGTGAATTGTAGGAGGTGTAGGAGGAGGGGAGGATTGTAGGAGGGTGTAGGAGGAGGAAGATTGTAGGAGGTTGTAGGAGGAGGAGGATTGTAGGAGGTTGTAGGAGGAGGAGGATTGTGAAGGGTGTAGGAGGAGGAGGTTGTAGGAGGGTGTAGGGAGGGATTGTAGGGTGGTGTAGGAGGTGGGGATTGTAGAGGGTGTGGGGAGGAGATTGTAGGAGGGTGTAGGAGGAGGAAGATTGTAGGAGGGTGTAGGAGGAGGAGCATTGTAGGAGGGTGTAGGAGGAGGAGGATTGTAGGGGGTTGTAGGAGGATGAGGAATGTAGGAGGTTACTTTATTTTCACAACCTATGTCCAGTTGAAGTGCTAGAGTATTTTTTAATGTTTAGTTAGCGCAGTTTTTACACATCCATTTACTTTAAAAATAAATATTCTAAATAAGTATAATGACTAAGCCCCTCCCTTTGTGAGATTGTTGAAAAGAGGCGGAGCATGGGTGACATGCCCCCCCCCCCCCCTGAAAAAAGTTCTGCTGATGCCCATGAATACAATCTGTACAAACCTCAATAGATTGACCAATCCTGGTGTGAGGTCTACCGACAGGCCCTTGCATGGCATAGTTATTGCTAATCTATAGGAGATTGTGGGAGGATTGTAGGAGAGGTGTAGGAGGAGGAGGATTGTAGGAGGGTGTAGGGGATGTGGAGGAGGATTGTATGTAGAGAGGACTTAGTTAGGAGTTGTAGAAGATTGTAGGAGGTTATAGGAGGTAGGATTGTAGGATGTTTAAGGAGGAGGAGGAGGATTGTAGGGAGGGTGTAGGAGGAGGAGAATTGTAGGAGGTTGTAGGAGGAGGAGGATTGTAGGGGTTGTAGGAGGATGAGGAATGTAGTAGGTTGTAGGAGGAGGAGGATTGTAGGAGGTGTAGGAGGAGGAGGATTGTAGGAGGTTGTGGAGGAAGAGGATTGTAGGAGCGTGTAGGAGGAGGAGGATTGTAGGAGGTGTAGGAGGATGAGGATTGTAGGAGCGTGTAGGAGGAGGAGGATGGTAGGAGGGTGTAGGAAGAGGATTGTAGGAGGTTGTAGGAGGATGAGGATTGTAGAAGGGTGTAGGAGGAGGAGGATTGTAGGAGGGTGTAGGAGGATGAGGATTGTAGGAGGTTGTAGGAGGATGAGGATTGTAGAAGGGTGTAGGAGGAAGAGGATTGTAGGAGGTTGTAGGAGGAAGAGGATTGTAGGAGGTTGTAGGAGGAGGAGGATTGTAGGAGGGTGTAGGAGGAGGAGGATTGTAGGAGCGTGTAGGAGGAGGAGGATTGTAGGAGGGTGTAGGAGGATGAGGATTGTAGAGCGTGTAGGAGGAGGAGGATTGTAGGAGGGTGTAGGAGGATGAGGATTGTAGGAGGTTGTAGGAGGATGAGGATTGTAGAAGGGTGTAGGAGGAGGAGGATTGTAGGAGGGTGTAGGAGGATGAGGATTGTAGAAGGGTGTAGGAGTAGGGGGATTGTAGGAGGGTGTAGGAGGATGAGGATTGTAGGAGCGTGTAGGAGGAGGAGGATTGTAGGAGCGTGTAGGAGGAGGAGGATTGTTGGAGGGTGTAGGAGGATGAGGATTGTAGGAGGGTGTAGGAGGATGAGGATTGTAGGAGCGTGTAGGAGGAGGAGGATTGTAGGAGGGTGTAGGAGGATGAGGATTGTAGGAGGTTGTAGGAGGATGAGGATTGTAGAAGGGTGTAGGAGGATGAGGATTGTAGGAGGGTGTAGGAGGATGAGGATTGTAGGAGGGTGTAGGAGGAGGAGGATTGTAGGAGGGTGTAGGAGGAGGATTGTAGGAGGGTGTAGGAGGAGGAGGATTGTAGGAGGGTGTAGGAGGAGGATTGTAGGAGGGTGTAGGAGGAGGAGGATTGTAGGAGAGTGTAGGAGGAGGAGGATTGTAGGGGGTTGTAGGAGGAGGAGGATTGTAGGAGGTTGTAGGAGGATTGTAGGAGGGTGTAGGAGGAGGAGGATTGTAGGAGGTTGTAGGAGGAGGAGGGTTGTAGGAGGTTGTAGGAGGATTGTAGGAGGGTGTAGGAGGAGGAGGATTGTAGGAGGTTGTAGGAGGAGGAGGATTGTAGGAGGTTGTAGGAGGAGGAGGATTGTAGGAGGGTGTAGGAGGAGGAGGATTGTAGGAGGTTGTAGGAGGAGGAGGATTGTAGGAGGGTGTAGGAGGAGGAGGATTGTAGGAGGTTGTAGGAGGAGGAGGATTGTAGGAGGGTGTAGGAGGAGGAGGATTGTAGGAGGTTGTAGGAGGAGGAGGATTGTAGGAGGTTGTAGGAGGAGGAGGATTGTAGGAGGTTGTAGGAGGAGGAGGATTGTAGATGGTGTAGGAGGAGGAGGATTGTAGGAGGGTGTAGGAGGAGGAGGATTGTAGGAGGAGGAGGATTGTAGGAGGTGTAGGAGGAGGGATTGTAGGAGGTTGTAGGAGGGATTGTAGGAGGTGTAGGAGGAGGAGGATTGTAGGAGGTTGTAGGAGGAGGATTGTAGGAGGTTATAGGAGGGGGATTGTAGGAGAGTGTAGGAGGAGGAGGATTGTAGGAGGTTGTAGGAGGAGGAG
>NC_138770.1:676034843-676062102 GCF_965119305.1 Pelophylax lessonae | reverse complement strand
TAGGAGGGTGTAGGAGGAGGAGGATTGTAGGGGGTTGTAGGAGGATGAGGAATGTAGGAGGTTTACTTTATTTTCACAACCTATGTCCAGTTGAAGTGCTAGAGTATTTTTTAATGTTTAGTTAGCGCAGTTTTTACACATCCATTTACTTTAAAAATAAATATTCTAAATAAGTATAATGACTAAGCCCCTCCCCTTTGTGAGATTGTTGAAAAGAGGCGGAGCATGGGTGACATTATGATGCCCCCCCCCCCCCCTGAAAAAAGTTCTGCTGATGCCCATGAATACAATCTGTACAAACCTCAATAGATTGACCAAATCCCTGTGGTGTGAGGTCTACCGACAGGCCCTTGCATGGCATAGTTATTGCTAGATCTATAGGAGATTGTGGGAGGATTGTAGGAGGGTGTAGGAGGAGGAGGATTGTAGGAGGAGGAGGATTGTAGGAGGGTGTAGGAGGAGGAGGATTGTAGGAGGGTGTAGGAGGAGGACGATTGTAGGAGGTTGGAGGAGGTTGTAGAAAGAGGAGGATTGTAGGAGGTTGTAGGATTGTAAGAGGTTGTAGGAGGTTATAGGAGGAGGATTGTAGGAGGTTATAGGAGGAGGAGGAGGATTGTAGGAGGGTGTAGGAGGAGGAGAATTGTAGGAGGTTGTAGGAGGAGGAGGATTGTAGGGGGTTGTAGGAGGATGAGGAATGTAGTAGGTTGTAGGAGGAGGAGGATTGTAGGAGGATGTAGGAGGAGGAGGATTGTAGGAGGTTGTAGGAGGAAGAGGATTGTAGGAGCGTGTAGGAGGAGGAGGATTGTAGGAGGGTGTAGGAGGATGAGGATTGTAGGAGCGTGTAGGAGGAGGAGGATTGTAGGAGGGTGTAGGAGGAAGAGGATTGTAGGAGGTTGTAGGAGGATGAGGATTGTAGAAGGGTGTAGGAGGAGGAGGATTGTAGGAGGGTGTAGGAGGATGAGGATTGTAGGAGGTTGTAGGAGGATGAGGATTGTAGAAGGGTGTAGGAGGAAGAGGATTGTAGGAGGTTGTAGGAGGAAGAGGATTGTAGGAGGTTGTAGGAGGAGGAGGATTGTAGGAGGGTGTAGGAGGAGGAGGATTGTAGGAGCGTGTAGGAGGAGGAGGATTGTAGGAGGGTGTAGGAGGATGAGGATTGTAGGAGCGTGTAGGAGGAGGAGGATTGTAGGAGGGTGTAGGAGGATGAGGATTGTAGGAGGTTGTAGGAGGATGAGGATTGTAGAAGGGTGTAGGAGGAGGAGGATTGTAGGAGGGTGTAGGAGGATGAGGATTGTAGAAGGGTGTAGGAGTAGGGGGATTGTAGGAGGGTGTAGGAGGATGAGGATTGTAGGAGCGTGTAGGAGGAGGAGGATTGTAGGAGCGTGTAGGAGGAGGAGGATTGTTGGAGGGTGTAGGAGGATGAGGATTGTAGGAGGGTGTAGGAGGATGAGGATTGTAGGAGCGTGTAGGAGGAGGAGGATTGTAGGAGGGTGTAGGAGGATGAGGATTGTAGGAGGTTGTAGGAGGATGAGGATTGTAGAAGGGTGTAGGAGGATGAGGATTGTAGGAGGGTGTAGGAGGATGAGGATTGTAGGAGGGTGTAGGAGGAGGAGGATTGTAGGAGGGTGTAGGAGGAGGATTGTAGGAGGGTGTAGGAGGAGGAGGATTGTAGGAGGGTGTAGGAGGAGGATTGTAGGAGGGTGTAGGAGGAGGAGGATTGTAGGAGAGTGTAGGAGGAGGAGGATTGTAGGGGGTTGTAGGAGGAGGAGGATTGTAGGAGGTTGTAGGAGGATTGTAGGAGGGTGTAGGAGGAGGAGGATTGTAGGAGGTTGTAGGAGGAGGAGGGTTGTAGGAGGTTGTAGGAGGATTGTAGGAGGGTGTAGGAGGAGGAGGATTGTAGGAGGTTGTAGGAGGAGGAGGATTGTAGGAGGTTGTAGGAGGAGGAGGATTGTAGGAGGGTGTAGGAGGAGGAGGATTGTAGGAGGTTGTAGGAGGAGGAGGATTGTAGGAGGGTGTAGGAGGAGGAGGATTGTAGGAGGTTGTAGGAGGAGGAGGATTGTAGGAGGGTGTAGGAGGAGGAGGATTGTAGGAGGTTGTAGGAGGAGGAGGATTGTAGGAGGTTGTAGGAGGAGGAGGATTGTAGGAGGTTGTAGGAGGAGGAGGATTGTAGATGGTTGTAGGAGGAGGAGGATTGTAGGAGGGTGTAGGAGGAGGAGGATTGTAGGAGGAGGAGGATTGTAGGAGGTTGTAGGAGGAGGAGGATTGTAGGAGGTTGTAGGAGGATTGTAGGAGGGTGTAGGAGGAGGAGGATTGTAGGAGGTTGTAGGAGGAGGATTGTAGGAGGTTATAGGAGGGGGATTGTAGGAGAGTGTAGGAGGAGGAGGATTGTAGGAGGTTGTAGGAGGAGGAGGATTGTAGGAGGATGTAGGAGGAGGAGGATTGTAGGAGGTTGTAGGAGGAGGAGGATTGTAGGAGGGTGTAGGAGGAGGAGGATTGTAGGGGGTTGTAGGAGGAGGAGGATTGTAGGAGGTTGTAGGAGTAGGAGGATTGTAGGAGGGTGTAGGAGGAGGAGGATTGTAGGAGGTTGTAGGAGGAGGAGGGTTGTAGGAGGTTGTAGGAGGATTGTAGGAGGGTGTAGGAGGAGGAGGATTGTAGGAGGTTGTAGGAGGAGGAGGGTTGTAGGAGGTTGTAGGAGGATTGTAGGAGAGTGTAGGAGGAGGAGGATTGTAGGAGGTTGTAGGAGGAGGAGAATTGTAGGAGGGTGTAGGAGGAGGAGGATTGTAGGAGGGTGTAGGAGGAGGAGGATTGTAGGAGGGTGTAGGAGGAGGAGAATTGTAGGAGGGTGTAGGAGGAGGAGGATTGTAGGAGGGTGTAGGAGGAGGAAGATTGTAGGAGGTTGTAGGAGGAGGAGAATTGTAGGAGGGTGTAGGAGGAGGAGGATTGTAGGAGGGTGTAGGAGGAGGAAGATTGTAGGAGGGTGTAGGAGGAGGAGGATTGTAGGAGGTTGTAGGAGGAGGAGGGTGTAGGAGGAGGAGGATTGTAGGAGGGTGTAGGAGGAGGAAGATTGTAGGAGGGTGTAGGAGGAGGAGGATTGTAGGAGGTTGTAGGAGGAGGAGGATTGTAGGAGGTTGTAGGAGGAGGAGGATTGTAGGAGGGTGTAGGAGGAGGAAGATTGTAGGAGGGTGTAGGAGGAGGAGGATTGTAGGAGGGTGTAGGAGGAGGAAGATTGTAGGAGGGTGTAGGAGGAGGAAGATTGTAGGAGGGTGTAGGAGGAGGAGCATTGTAGGAGGGTGTAGGAGGAGGAGCATTGTAGGAGGGTGTAGGAGGAGGAGGATTGTAGGAGGTTGTAGGAGGAGGAGGATTGTAGGAGGTTGTAGGAGGAGGAGGATTGTAGGAGGGTGTAGGAGGAGGAAGATTGTAGGAGGGTGTAGGAGGAGGAGGATTGTAGGAGGGTGTAGGAGGAGGAAGATTGTAGGAGGGTGTAGGAGGAGGAAGATTGTAGGAGGGTGTAGGAGGAGGAGGATTGTAGGAGGGTGTAGGAGGAGGAAGATTGTAGGAGGGTGTAGGAGGAGGAAGATTGTAGGAGGGTGTAGGAGGAGGAAGATTGTAGGAGGGTGTAGGAGGAGGAAGATTGTAGGAGGGTGTAGGAGGAGGAGGATTGTAGGGGGTTGTAGGAGGATGAGGAATGTAGGAGGTTTACTTTATTTTCACAACCTATGTCCAGTTGAAGTGCTAGAGTATTTTTTAATGTTTAGTTAGCGCAGTTTTTACACATCCATTTACTTTAAAAATAAATATTCTAAATAAGTATAATGACTAAGCCCCTCCCCTTTGTGAGATTGTTGAAAAGAGGCGGAGCATGGGTGACATTATGATGCCCCCCCCCCCCCCCCTGAAAAAAGTTCTGCTGATGCCCATGAATACAATCTGTACAAACCTCAATAGATTGACCAAATCCCTGTGGTGTGAGGTCTTCCGACAGGCCCTTGCATGGCATAGTTATTGCTAGATCTATAGGAGATTGTGGGAGGATTGTAGGAGGGGGTAGGAGGAGGAGGATTGTAGGAGGGTGTAGGAGGAGGAGGATTGTAGGAGGTTGTAGGAGGAGGAGGATTGTAGGAGGGTGTAGGAGGAGGAGGATTGTAGGAGGGTGTATGAGGAGGGGAATTGTAGGAGGGTGTAGGAGGAGGACGATTGTAGGAGGTTGGAGGAGGTTGTAGAAAGAGGAGGATTGTAGGAGGTTGTAGGATTGTAAGAGGTTGTAGGAGGTTATAGGAGGAGGATTGTAGGAGGTTATAGGAGGAGGAGGAGGATTGTAGGAGGGTGTAGGAGGAGGAGGATTGTAGGAGGTTGTAGGAGGAGGAGGATTGTAGGGGGTTGTAGGAGGATGAGGAATGTAGTAGGTTGTAGGAGGAGGAGGATTGTAGGAGGATGTAGGAGGAGGAGGATTGTAGGAGGTTGTAGGAGGAAGAGGATTGTAGGAGGTTGTAGGAGGAAGAGGATTGTAGGAGCGTGTAGGAGGAGGAGGATTGTAGGAGGGTGTAGGAGGATGAGGATTGTAGGAGGTTGTAGGAGGATGAGGATTGTAGAAGGGTGTAGGAGGAGGAGGATTGTAGGAGGGTGTAGGAGGATGAGGATTGTAGGAGGTTGTAGGAGGATGAGGATTGTAGAAGGGTGTAGGAGGAGGAGGATTGTAGGAGAGTGTAGGAGGAGGAGGATTGTAGGATGCTGTAGAAGGAGGACGATTGTAGGAGGTTGGAGGAGGTTGTAGGAAGAGGAGGATTGTAGGAGGGTGTAGGAGGATTGTAGGAGGTTGTAGGATTGTAAGAGGTTGTATGAGGTTATAGGAGGAGGAGGAGGATTGTAGGAAGGTGTAGGAGGAGGAGGATTGTAGAAGGTTGTAGGAGGAGGATTGTAGGAGAGTGTAGGAGGAGGAGGATTGTAGGAGGTTGTAGGAGGAGGAGGATTGTAGGAGGGTGTAGGAGGAGGAGGATTGTAGGGGGTTGTAGGAGGAGGAGGATTGTAGGAGGTTGTAGGAGGATTGTAGGAGGGTGTAGGAGGAGGAGGATTGTAGGAGGTTGTAGGAGGAGGAGGGTTGTAGGAGGTTGTAGGAGGATTGTAGGAGGGTGTAGGAGGAGGAGGATTGTAGGAGGTTGTAGGAGGAGGAGGATTGTAGGAGGTTGTAGGAGGAGGAGGATTGTAGGAGGGTGTAGGAGGAGGAGGATTGTAGGAGGTTGTAGGAGGAGGAGGATTGTAGGAGGGTGTAGGAGGAGGAGGATTGTAGGAGGTTGTAGGAGGAGGAGGATTGTAGGAGGGTGTAGGAGGAGGAGGATTGTAGGAGGTTGTAGGAGGAGGAGGATTGTAGGAGGAGGAGGATTGTAGGAGGTTGTAGGAGGAGGAGGATGTAGGAGGTTGTAGGAGGAGGAGGATTGTAGATGGTTGTAGGAGGAGGAGGATTGTAGGAGGGTGTAGGAGGAGGAGGATTGTAGGAGGAGGAGGATTGTAGGAGGTTGTAGGAGGAGGAGGATTGTAGGAGGTTGTAGGAGGATTGTAGGAGGGTGTAGGAGGAGGAGGATTGTAGGAGGTTGTAGGAGGAGGATTGTAGGAGGTTATAGGAGGGGGATTGTAGGAGAGTGTAGGAGGAGGAGGATTGTAGGAGGTTGTAGGAGGAGGAGGATTGTAGGAGGATGTAGGAGGAGGAGGATTGTAGGAGGTTGTAGGAGGAGGAGGATTGTAGGAGGGTGTAGGAGGAGGAGGATTATAGGGGGTTGTAGGAGGAGGATTGTAGGAGGTTGTAGGAGGAGGAGGATTGTAGAAGGTTGTAGGAGTAGGAGGATTGTAGGAGGGTGTAGGAGGAGGAGGATTGTAGGAGGTTGTAGCAGGAGGAGGGTTGTAGGAGGTTGTAGGAGGATTGTAGGAGGGTGTAGGAGGAGGAGGATTGTAGGAGGTTGTAGGAGGAGGAGAATTGTAGGAGGGTGTAGGAGGAGGAGGATTGTAGGAGGGTGTAGGAGGAGGAGGATTGTAGGAGGGTGTAGGAGGAGGAGGATTGTAGGAGGGTGTAGGAGGAGGAGGATTGTAGGAGGGTGTAGGAGGAGGAAGATTGTAGGAGGTTGTAGGAGGAGGAGAATTGTAGGAGGGTGTAGGAGGAGGAGGATTGTAGGAGGGTGTAGGAGGAGGAAGATTGTAGGAGGGTGTAGGAGGAGGAGGATTGTAGGAGGTTGTAGGAGGAGGAGGATTGTAGGAGGGTGTAGGAGGAGGAGGATTGTAGGAGGGTGTAGGAGGAGGAAGATTGTAGGAGGGTGTAGGAGGAGGAGGATTGTAGGAGGGTGTAGGAGGAGGAAGATTGTAGGAGGGTGTAGGAGGAGGAAGATTGTAGGAGGGTGTAGGAGGAGGAGGATTGTAGGAGGAGGAGGATTGTAGGGGGTTGTAGGAGGAGGAGGATTGTAGGAGGTTGTAGGAGGATTGTAGGAGGGTGTAGGAGGAGGAGGATTGTAGGAGGTTGTAGGAGGAGGAGGGTTGTAGGAGGTTGTAGGAGGATTGTAGGAGGGTGTAGGAGGAGGAGGATTGTAGGAGGTTGTAGGAGGAGGAGGATTGTAGGAGGTTGTAGGAGGAGGAGGATTGTAGGAGGGTGTAGGAGGAGGAGGATTGTAGGAGGTTGTAGGAGGAGGAGGATTGTAGGAGGGTGTAGGAGGAGGAGGATTGTAGGAGGTTGTAGGAGGAGGAGGATTGTAGGAGGGTGTAGGAGGAGGAGGATTGTAGGAGGTTGTAGGAGGAGGAGGATTGTAGGAGGAGGAGGATTGTAGGAGGTTGTAGGAGGAGGAGGATTGTAGGAGGTTGTAGGAGGAGGAGGATTGTAGATGGTTGTAGGAGGAGGAGGATTGTAGGAGGGTGTAGGAGGAGGAGGATTGTAGGAGGAGGAGGATTGTAGGAGGTTGTAGGAGGAGGAGGATTGTAGGAGGTTGTAGGAGGATTGTAGGAGGGTGTAGGAGGAGGAGGATTGTAGGAGGTTGTAGGAGGAGGATTGTAGGAGGTTATAGGAGGGGGATTGTAGGAGAGTGTAGGAGGAGGAGGATTGTAGGAGGTTGTAGGAGGAGGAGGATTGTAGGAGGATGTAGGAGGAGGAGGATTGTAGGAGGATGTAGGAGGAGGAGGATTGTAGGAGGTTGTAGGAGGAGGAGGATTGTAGGAGGGTGTAGGAGGAGGAGGATTATAGGGGGTTGTAGGAGGAGGATTGTAGGAGGTTGTAGGAGGAGGAGGATTGTAGAAGGTTGTAGGAGTAGGAGGATTGTAGGAGGGTGTAGGAGGAGGAGGATTGTAGGAGGTTGTAGGAGGAGGAGGGTTGTAGGAGGTTGTAGGAGGATTGTAGGAGGGTGTAGGAGGAGGAGGATTGTAGGAGGTTGTAGGAGGAGGAGGGTTGTAGGAGGTTGTAGGAGGATTGTAGGAGAGTGTAGGAGGAGGAGGATTGTAGGAGGTTGTAGGAGGAGGAGAATTGTAGGAGGGTGTAGGAGGAGGAGGATTGTAGGAGGGTGTAGGAGGAGGAGGATTGTAGGAGGGTGTAGGAGGAGGAGGATTGTAGGAGGGTGTAGGAGGAGGAGGATTGTAGGAGGGTGTAGGAGGAGGAGGATTGTAGGAGGGTGTAGGAGGAGGAAGATTGTAGGAGGTTGTAGGAGGAGGAGAATTGTAGGAGGGTGTAGGAGGAGGAGGATTGTAGGAGGGTGTAGGAGGAGGAAGATTGTAGGAGGGTGTAGGAGGAGGAGGATTGTAGGAGGTTGTAGGAGGAGGAGGATTGTAGGAGGGTGTAGGAGGAGGAGGATTGTAGGAGGGTGTAGGAGGAGGAAGATTGTAGGAGGGTGTAGGAGGAGGAGGATTGTAGGAGGGTGTAGGAGGAGGAAGATTGTAGGAGGGTGTAGGAGGAGGAAGATTGTAGGAGGGTGTAGGAGGAGGAGGATTGTAGGAGGGTGTAGGAGGAGGAGGATTGTAGGGGGTTGTAGGAGGATGAGGAATGTAGGAGGTTTACTTTATTTTCACAACCTATGTCCAGTTGAAGTGCTAGAGTATTTTTTAATGTTTAGTTAGCGCAGTTTTTACACATCCATTTACTTTAAAAATAAATATTCTAAATAAGTATAATGACTAAGCCCCTCCCCTTTGTGAGATTGTTGAAAAGAGGCGGAGCATGGGTGACATTATGATGCCCCCCCCCCTGAAAAAAGTTCTGCTGATGCCCATGAATACAATCTGTACAAACCTCAATAGATTGACCAAATCCCTGTGGTGTGAGGTCTACCGACAGGCCCTTGCATGGCATAGTTATTGCTAGATCTATAGGAGATTGTGGGAGGATTGTAGGAGGTTGTAGGAGGAGGAGGATTGTAGGAGGGTGTAGGAGGAGGAGGATTGTAGGAGGGTGTAGGAGGAGGACGATTGTAGGAGGTTGGAGGAGGTTGTAGAAAGAGGAGGATTGTAGGAGGTTGTAGGATTGTAAGAGGTTGTAGGAGGTTATAGGAGGAGGATTGTAGGAGGTTATAGGAGGAGGAGGAGGATTGTAGGAGGGTGTAGGAGGAGGAGAATTGTAGGAGGTTGTAGGAGGAGGAGGATTGTAGGGGGTTGTAGGAGGATGAGGAATGTAGTAGGTTGTAGGAGGAGGAGGATTGTAGGAGGATGTAGGAGGAGGAGGATTGTAGGAGGTTGTAGGAGGAAGAGGATTGTAGGAGCGTGTAGGAGGAGGAGGATTGTAGGAGGGTGTAGGAGGATGAGGATTGTAGGAGCGTGTAGGAGGAGGAGGATTGTAGGAGGGTGTAGGAGGATGAGGATTGTAGGAGGTTGTAGGAGGATGAGGATTGTAGAAGGGTGTAGGAGGAGGAGGATTGTAGGAGGGTGTAGGAGGATGAGGATTGTAGGAGGTTGTAGGAGGATGAGGATTGTAGAAGGGTGTAGGAGGAAGAGGATTGTAGGAGGTTGTAGGAGGAAGAGGATTGTAGGAGGTTGTAGGAGGAGGAGGATTGTAGGAGGGTGTAGGAGGAGGAGGATTGTAGGAGCGTGTAGGAGGAGGAGGATTGTAGGAGGGTGTAGGAGGATGAGGATTGTAGGAGCGTGTAGGAGGAGGAGGATTGTAGGAGGGTGTAGGAGGATGAGGATTGTAGGAGGTTGTAGGAGGATGAGGATTGTAGAAGGGTGTAGGAGGAGGAGGATTGTAGGAGGGTGTAGGAGGATGAGGATTGTAGACGGGTGTAGGAGTAGGGGGATTGTAGGAGGGTGTAGGAGGATGAGGATTGTAGGAGCGTGTAGGAGGAGGAGGATTGTAGGAGCGTGTAGGAGGAGGAGGATTGTAGGAGGGTGTAGGAGGATGAGGATTGTAGGAGGGTGTAGGAGGATGAGGATTGTAGGAGGTTGTAGGAGGATGAGGATTGTAGGAGGGTGTAGGAGGATGAGGATTGTAGGAGGTTGTAGGAGGATGAGGATTGTAGGAGCGTGTAGGAGGAGGAGGATTGTAGGAGGGTGTAGGAGGATGAGGATTGTAGGAGGTTGTAGGAGGATGAGGATTGTAGAAGGGTGTAGGAGGATGAGGATTGTAGGAGGGTGTAGGAGGATGAGGATTGTAGGAGGGTGTAGGAGGAGGAGGATTGTAGGAGGGTGTAGGAGGAGGATTGTAGGAGGGTGTAGGAGGAGGAGGATTGTAGGAGGGTGTAGGAGGAGGATTGTAGGAGGGTGTAGGAGGAGGAGGATTGTAGGAGGGTGTTGGAGGAGGAGGATTGTAGGATGTTGTAGGAGTAGAAGGATTGTAGGAGGGTGTAGGAGGAGGAGGATTGTAGGAGGGTGTAGGAGGAGGAGGATTGTAGGAGGTTGTAGGAGGAGGAGGATTGTAGGAGGGTGTAGGAGGAGGAGGATTGTAGGAGGGTGTAGGAGGAGGAGGATTGTAGGAGGTTGTAGGAGGAGGAGGATTGTAGGAGGATTGTAGGAGGGTGTAGGAGGAGGAGGATTGTAGGAGGTTGTAGGAGGAGGAGGATTGTAGGAGGAGGAGGATTGTAGGAGGGTGTAGGAGGAGGAGGATTGTAGGAGGTTGTAGGAGGAGGAGGATTGTAGGAGGATTGTAGGAGGGTGTAGGAGGAGGAGGATTGTAGGAGGGTGTAGGAGGAGGATTGTAGGAGGAGGAGGATTGTAGGAGGGTGTAGGAGGAGGAGGATTGTAGGAGGTTGTAGGAGGAGGAGGATTGTAGGAGGATTGTAGGAGGGTGTAGGAGGAGGAAGATTGTAGGAGGGTGTAGGAGGAGGATTGTAGGAGGGTGTAGGAGGAGGATTGTAGGAGGGTGTAGGAGGAAGATTGTAGGAGGGTGTAGAAGGAGGAGGAGTGTAGGAGGGTGTAGGAGGAGGATTGTAGGAGGGTGTAGAAGGAGGAGGATTGTAGGAGGAGGAGAATTGTAGGAGGAGGGTTGTAGGAGGAGGAGGATTTTAGGTTTTATCGGGACCTTTTTTATGGTCCTTGCTTTGTGCACTGGTGGGCAGTCATGTTGGAACAGGAAGGGGCCATCCCCAAAGTTGGGAGCATGGAATTGTCCAACATGTCTTGGTATGCTGATGCTCTAAGAGTTCACTTCACTGGAGCTAAGGGGTCATACCCAACCCCAGAATAACAACCCCACACCATAATCCCCCCTCCACCAAATGATTTGGACCAGTGCACAAAGCAAGGTCCATAAAGACATGGATGAGTGATGTTAGACAGCAGAATAGTAGCACATGTAACTGGAGGTTGGTCTGTCGGCACTTTCTTTTGTGATAGTTTTTTGTAGTTTTGGTAAAAAGAAATCATAAAGCTTCAGATGTGAAAAGGAACATTTTTGTTAAAGTTGTAGTGCATCAGAACCCAAGAGCAAACATTTAATGCAGACCTTTTATTATTATTATAATAGAGAGCCTGCTTTACTCAGATAACAACCCCCAAATTCGAATGCTTTGTGCACTGGTGCGCAGTCATGTTGGAACAGGAAGGGGCCATCCCCAAACTCTTCCCACAAAGTTTGGAGCATGAAATTGTCCAAAATGTCTTGGTATGGTGACATCTTAAGAGTTCCCTTCACTGGAACTAAGGGGTTCCTCCGGAGTCACAGTGACAGTCTCTCTCCATGCCAGGGGGTCCCTTCAGTCCACTCCAGTCTAAACAGCAGTGACAGTCCCGCTCCCAGCTTGCCTTGCTCCCGTCCCGCAGACCCGCACACCAGGGCCTTGGCAAGGGGTGGGCAGGAGGAGCTGCTTCCCTGGGAACTGTGGTTCAGGGGCTGACAGGCAACTTTTCGGCCCAGGGGGCAAGTACAATCCAGAGATCCATGGTGCAGTGACACGCTCCCCTCCCACTCTTCCTCTTCCCGGCCTCCTTCTGACCCCCATTGCAGGCTGAAGCTCCGTTCCAGTTACTCTCTACCCATACGAATACGGGTTCCCAACCATGCCAGAAGGGGACGGTTGGGGGAGCTGGGACAGCTCAGTTGGGGCTGGCCAGGGGAGAGTGTCCAGTTAGGCATGGAACTGGCTTCTGCTCAGACACAGTTTAAACCATCCATGCAAGGGGGGGGGGGGGGGGGGGAGGCTGCGCTCTGTCCTTGTCTTTATTCCGCACTCAGTAGGTCAGTGGTGGGGAATTTCTACTTCTCTTCACCAGGAATCCTTTAGGCATGTCTGTGGCAGAAGCAGTGCAGCCTTTTTATGGGGCATCAGAGCGGCCCAGGGGGCAATTGCCTCCCTGCCCCCTGGCCCAGTCCTCCCCTGCTGTGGTGAGGTGGGGGGGGGGGGGGCACTGCGAGGAGATTAAGTGGGAGGGGATTTATGTTGGGAGGGGCAATTTGGGGGGGTGGGGGTAAGAATTTTTAGGAGTGGTGATTTAGGGGGATTTGTGTTGGGAGGGGCAATTTGGGGGGGAGCAGGGGGTAGGAATTTCTAGGAGTGGTGATTTAGGGGGATTTGTGTTGAGAGGGGGAATGGGCAAAGAGGATTTGTGCTGGGGGGGGGGGGGGGATTTGAGGGCATTTGTGCTAGAAGAGGTGATATAGTAAAGGGTGGAGGAGAATTGTACTGGGGGGGGGGGGGATTTAGGAGGTGGATTTGGTTGGGAGCGAGGATTTGGAATGGGGTGGGGGGGGATGTGTACTCAGAGGGGAAATTTGAAGGGTAAAGGATTTGTGCTGGGAGGGGTGACTTTTTTGGGGAAGGGTATTTGTGTTGGAGGGATTAGGGGGATGGGGGGCAAAGATTTGAGCTATGAGGGGAGATATCAGCAGGGGGGTGGATTTATACTTGTGGAATTTATGCTTAGGGGTAAGCATGCAGATTAGTAGTGCTCAATTTTTTGGGGGTAGGGGGTATTTTTGCTAACACATAATGCTCATACATTTGGGGGGGGGGCTGTAGTTTAGCATGTTCTCAAGGTTACCTTGTCCCATCACTGCTGCACACAAGATCCTGGCCGCTCCACTTGGCTCCCTTGCACTATGACCTCACATGACACACACTCAGGCACCGCCTCTGCTAGACCCGCCCCCCACTGTAGCAGGCACTCAAATGGTCTCGGTTTGCTCCAGATCCGAGCGTTGCAGCCATATTTTTAACTGGCAACCTTTTCCTGTCACTGGCATTTACTGGCAGGAGATAACTGCCTGTTTATTACTGGATGTCAGTAAAAATACTAACAGATGGCAATGTTGAACGGCAGCCACCTGGCATGAGACCAGAGGTGTAACTAGAACATTCAGGGCCCCGTTGCAAGAAACCATGAAGGGCCCCCCTGGACCCTTCCCTTCAAGCCTGGGGCTCTTCCCACTGATCCAGGGCCCTTTATTACAGTCCCCTTTCACAACTCGGTGGTGGAATGCCAGGGCCCGGTCGCAGGTGTGACCTTTGGGATCCTGGAAGTGCACCCACTGGTGTCAGTAGTTTTTATTTTTTGGTATTTTAATTGTATTATTTTTTATCATTTTTTTTTTTTTTTTTTTTACAGTGTGACTGACTATGACTCTGTCCATTCAGAAAAGGAAGGAGCTGGTTAATGACATATTTACCGACCCCTTCCTGGTTCTCTATTGTGACACATCCCCTGCAGTAGCCAGCGGGAGAGGGAAGGTAGCACAGTCGGGGGGGGGGGGGGGGGACCAGGGGAGCACACAGGGGCCCAGGGACAGCAGACAACAAGTGAACTGGATAGGAGGAGTGGCGGGGGCAGCATACAGAGGAACCAATCTCCTCCATTTTCCTCCTGCAGCTACAGGAGGAAAAAGGAGGACAGTGATTTCTCTACATGCTGCCCCCCCCCCCCCCCCCCGCTGCCCCTCCTATCCAGGTGTAAATGGAAGCGGCACAGGCAACCTGGAGCATGGGGCCCGGTTGCAATTGCAATTGCAACCCCTGCAACCCCGGCATGGGACCCAGAAGACCATGGTGATCACTGTAGTAGCTGTGACTACTACAGTGCTTCTTTTGCTTTCTTTCTTTTTGCTTGTCTCCAGGAGTGACACCATGTGACGTGCTCCTGAATGCCATGTCCCACCTTTGTCATTTCCTTCCTCCGCTGGAAAAGAAGTCGGGCGGTGTGTGTGTGGTGCAGGGATGGTGTGTGTGTGGTGCAGGGATGGTGTGTGTGTGGTGCAGGGATGGTCTGTGTGTGGTGCAGGGATGGTGTGTGTGGTGCAGGGATGGTGTGTGTGTGGTGCAAGGATGGTGTGTGTGGTGCAGGGATGGTCTGTGTGTGGTGCAGGGATGGTGTGTGTGGTGCAGGGATGGTCTGTGTGTGGTGCAGGGATGGTGTGTGTGGTGCAGGGATGGTCTGTGTGTGGTGCAGGGATGGTCTGTGTGTGGTGCAGGGATGGTGTGTGTGGTGCAGGGATGGTCTGTGTGTGGTGCAGGGATGGTGTGTGTGGTGCAGGGATGGTGTGTGTGGTGCAGGGATGGTCTGTGTGTGGTGCAGGGATGGTCTGTGTGTGGTGCAGGGATGGTGTGTGTGGTGCAGGGATGGTGTGTGTGGTGCAGGGATGGTGTGTGTGTGGTGCAGGGATGGTGTGTGTGGTGCAGGGATGGTGTGTGTGTGGTGCAGGGATGGTGTGTGTGGTGCAGGGATGGTGTGTGTGTGGTGCAGGGATGGTGTGTGTGGTGCAGGGATGGTGTGTGTGGTGCAGGGATGGTGTGTTTGTGGTGCAGGGATGGTGTGTGTGGGGTGCAGGGATGGTGTGTGTGTGGTGCAGGGATGGTCGGACACGGTGCACTTTGTCCTTCTTTGCACTCACTTGTTTCCGCCTGCGTGTCCGCACACCTGCTTTGTGTTACGGAGCAACCAGCGATCTGCCAAAGCAGTGACGTGGGCAATGTCTTGTCTTCATTAGCGGGAGCTGCTCTCTACCGATGGAAGAGTAAAGGCTCAGTAACCTTCAATTCTCCACCATGACATCAAACACTGCAAGATGTTCCCATCTCTGCAGATCCAGCACTGATCAGAGTAACAGAGGAGGGTCAGTCCAATCAAAGGGACATTTTAGTTATAGGTGGAGCCTGGTGGGCTTCTTATGCTGTAAGCCTTCCATAAGTACAGGGATGGTGGGAACCCCTCATAATGGGCACAGCAGGTGTACAGACCAGGAACTCAGCACAGGGATGGTGGGAACCCCTCATAATAAGCACAGTAGATGTATGGGCCCAATAACTCAGCACAGGGATGGTGAGAACCCCTCATAATGGGCACAGCAGGTGTACAGACCCAGGAACTCGGCAAAGGGATGGTGGGAACCCCTCATAATGGGCACAGCAGGTGTACAGACCCAGGAACTCAGCACAGGGATGGTGGGAACCCCTCATAATGGGCACAGCAGGTGTACAGACCCAGGAACTCAGCACAGGCATGGTGGGAACCCCTCATAATGGGCACAGCAGATGTACAGACCCAGGAACTCAGCACAGGGATGGTGGGAACCCCTCATAATAAGCACAGTAGATGTATGGGCCCAATAACTCAGCACAGGGATGGTGAGAACCCCTAATAATGGGCACAGCAGGTGTACAGACCCGGGAACTCAGCACAGGGATGGGGGGAACCCCTCATAATGGGCACAGCAGGTGTACAGACCAGGAACTCAGCACAGGGATGGTGGGAACCCCTCATAATGGGCACAGCAGGTGTACAGACCCAGGAACTCAGCACAGGCATGGTGGGAACCCCTCATAATGGGCACAGCAGATGTACAGACCAGGAACTTAGCACAGGGATGGTGGGGACCCCTGATAATGGGCACAGCAGGTGTACAGACCCCGGAACTCAGCACAGGGATGGTGGGAACCCCTCATAATAGGCACAGCAGGTGTACAGACCCAGGAACTCAGCACAGGGATGGTGGGAACCCCTCATAATGGGCACAGCAGGCAGGGCTGCTGATAGAAATTGCGGGGCCCTGTACAGACTACCTGACAGGCCCCCCCCCCCAAGAAAATATTAAAGCTTTATTTCGATAAAAATACAATAAAATCATTATTATCAGACACAAATACAACATAACTCACAGAATTCCCATTATAAATAAATCTGTGTGTGTGGGGGAGGGGTTGGGGGTCATGCACATGGGTGCTGTGGTCTGTGAATCAGGGGTTCATTTATGTGGATTGAGCCCCCTGGATCTGTATGAACACAGCCGCAGGTCCTAATCAGACAGGTGTGGGGGTGCAGGTGTACGGCCCGAACACAGACAGTGTGCATTTGGGGGTCACTCACCTGCACCCCTTTCCAATTAGAGCCTGCGGCTGTGTTCATACAGGCGCTGCATCCCCATAGAATGACAGCCCAACCCCCTCCTTCACTCAGCCAGAGTAGCTGCGGGAATGAGCCCTTAATTATATTTTTCTATCCTAAAAAGCAGATCTCTCCAGCGCTGTGCTGTCACAACTAAGAGGAATTCCATCTTCCTCTGCTCTTCTCTCTGGATTCTTGGGCTCCGGTCGTTTGGCAAAATTGCGATGATGTAACTCACACGCATGCGCGCGGGTGTCATGGTCACAGCACAGCTCTCTCTATGGACGGTATGTCATCCAATGAGAGCGAAGTGCACATGCGCTGGTGTCTTCACCGGCTGCTACGTTTAGGAGATATTCACTGAACCTACATGTAACCCCTATTATAGGCTCACCTGTAGATAGAAGATAAAATATGGAGTTTACTGCTGCCAGATCAGTTAGTAAATGGGTAAATAGAAGGAGATGATACATGGATGCAGAGGGAACTGACAGTGTAGAGGAGAAGAAGCAAAGTTGCATAGATCAGGAAGCAGTCTGGGGGAGAGGAGGGGGAAGCCCAGCTACATAAAGCACACTAAACTGCACTGGGACAAGATAACAGGCAGCTATGGAACCGGTGTAACAGTAAATTCTTCACCCCATGAGAATGCAGCTGGTGACTGTGTCAGGGAGACAGAGCAATGGGGGAGAGAGATGAAAAAATAGGAGTAAAGGAAGAACTGCAGGGAGAGAAACAAAGTTAAAGAGATAACATTAGAGCCAGGGCTGGGAGGGGGGCCCACACAGGGAAGGGGATTAGTAAGGGACAACTGTCTCTTTCTCAGCAGATAAAAGCTGGCAGCAGGGAGAGGGGGAGGGATCAGCTTTTAGCTGCTGGAGGAAGATTTCTGTAAATGTTGTTCATCACTAATCCCTTTCCCTGTGTGGGCCCCTCTGTGTGCTTGGGCCCCCTACAAGAGGACTGGTGGTCCCCACCTACCCCTGCCTACATTCACTATATCTGATCTCCCCAGGAGCCGGCATTCACTCTATCTGGTCTCCCCAGGAGCCTGCAGTCACTATATCTGGTCCCCCCAGGAGCTGGCATTCACTATATCTGGTCCCCCCAGGAGCCAGCATTCACTATTTCTGGTCTCCCCAGGAGCCTGCATTCACTATATCTGATCTTCCCAGGAGCTGGCATTCACTATTTCTGGTCTCTCCAGGAGCCTGCATTCACTATATCTGATCTCCCCAGGAGGCTGCATTCACTATATCTGGTCCCCCCAGGGAGCCTGCATTCACTATTTCTGGTCTCCCCAGGAGCCAGCATTCACTATATCTGATCTCCCCAGGAGCCTGCATTCACACTATAACTGGTCGCCCCAGGAGCCTGCATTTACTATATCTGGTCTCCCCAGTAGTCTGCATTCACTATATCTGATCTCCCCAGGAGCCTGCATTCACTATATCTGGTCTCCCCAGGAGCCAGCATTCACTATATCTGATCTCCCCAGGAGCCTGCATTCATACTATATCTGGTCGCCCCAGGAGCCTACATTTACTATATCTGGTCACCCCAGGAGCCTGCATTTACTATATCTGGTCTCCCCAGTAGCCTACATTCACTATATCTGATCTTCCCAGGAGCCTACATTCACTATATCTGGTCTCCCCAGGAGCCTGCATTCACTATATCTGATCTTCCCAGGAGCCTGCATTCACTATATCTGGTCTCCCCAGGAGCCTGCATTCACTATATCTGATCTCCCCAGGAGCCTGCATTCACACTATATCTGGTTGCCCCAGGAGCCTGCATTCACTATATCTGGTCACCCCAGGAGCCTGCATTCACTATATCTGATCTCCCCAGGAGCCTGCATTTACTATTTCTGGTCTCCCCAGGAGCCAGCATTCACTATATCTGATCTCCCCAGGAGCCTGCATTCACACTATAACTGGTCGCCCCAGGAGCCTGCATTTACTATATCTGGTCTCCCCAGTAGTCTGCATTCACTATATCTGATCTCCCCAGGAGCCTGCATTCACTATATCTGGTCTCCCCAGGAGCCTGCATTCATACTATATCTGGTCGCCCCAGGAGCCTACATTTACTATATTTGGTCGCCCCAGGAGCCTGCATTTACTATATCTGGTCTCCCCAGTAGCCTACATTCACTATATCTGATCTTCCCAGGAGCCTGCATTCACTATATCTGGTCTCCCCAGGAGCCTGCATTCACTATATCTGATCTTCCTAGGAGCCTGCATTCACTATATCTGGTCTCCCCAGGAGCCTGCATTCACTATATCTGATCTCCCCAGGAGCCTGCATTCACTATATCTGATCTCCCCAGGAGCCTGCATTCACACTATATCTGGTTGCCCCAGGAGCCTGCATTCACTATATCTGGTCTCCCCAGGAGCCTGCATTCATACTATATCTGGTCTCCCCAGGAGCCTGCATTTACTATATCTGGTCGCCCCAGGAGCCTGCATTTACTATATCTGGTCTCCCCAGTAGCCTACAGTCACTATATCTGATCTTCCCAGGAGCCTGCATTCACTATATCTGGTCTCCCCAGGAGCCTGCATTCACTATATCTGATCTTCCCAGGAGCCTGCATTCACTATATCTGGTCACCTGAGGAGTCAGCATTCACTATATCTGATCTCCCCAGGAGCCTGCATTCACACTATAACTGGTCGCCCCAGGAGCCTGCATTTACTATATCTGGTAGCCCCAGGAGCCTGCATTTACTATATCTGGTCTCCCCAGTAGTCTGCATTCACTATATCTGATCTCCCCAGGAGCCTGCATTCACTATATCTGATCTCCCCAGGAGCCTGCATTCACTATATCTGATCTCCCCAGGAGCCTGCATTCACTATATCTGGTCTCCCCAGGAGCCTGCATTCACTATATCTGATCTTCCCAGGAGCCTGCATTCACTATATCTGGTCACCTGAGGAGTCAGCATTCACTATATCTGATCTCCCCAGGAGCCTGCATTCACACTATAACTGGTCGCCTCAGGAGCATGCATTTACTATATCTGGTAGCCCCAGGAGCCTGCATTTACTATATCTGGTCTCCCCAGTAGTCTGCATTCACTATATCTGATCTCCCCAGGAGCCTGCATTCACTATATCTGGTCTCCCCAGGAGCCTGCATTCACTATATCTGATCTTCCCAGGAGCCTGCATTCCCTATACCTGGTCTCCCCAGGAACCTGCATTCACTATATCTGGTCTCCCCAGGAGCCTGCATTCACTATATCTGGTCACCTGAGGAGTCAGCATTCACTATATCTGATCTCCCCAGGAGCCTGCATTTACTATATCTGGTCGCCCCAGGAGCCTGCACATTGCATTCACTATATCTGGTCTCCCCAGGAGCCTGCATTCACTATATATGATCTCCGCAGGACTCTGCATTCACTATATCTCCCACAGTACACAGAACATGAAAAAGTATTTTAATATAAACTGCTAAATATCTTTTCTCATCAGCAATACATAGCAGTCTTGTGACTTCTATCAGTGTCTGGTTAAAGCTTGTAGAAGGAGTTTTCATTCTCCTCTGACTGTCCTATGAGGCTGCAGGACCCCTGACCCTATGTGCTGATTGGCCCTGTGCTCATCACATGCACCCTCAACAAAAAACTCCCTAGCAATACACACCAAACAGGATCAAACAGCCTATTTACACAATGCGGAGAATTAACCCCTTAGGTTCCACAGTGAGTATAACAAGCATGCTTAACTGCATATACACACTGATTTTACTGTTGTGGGTTTAGTAACACCTTAAGAGTATTATTTAAATCCAGTATTCAGGATTAGTAAATTGCAGCAGTCTGAGTTTTCTAAGATTGAAATGAAACCTATTTATTTAATTTTTTTTAAAAATAAGAGATTACAATCAGTTTACAAAGTCGCCCTCTTTAACCACTTGCTGACCGCCGCATGACTATGTACGGCGGCGGTCAGCCCCTCACAGTCAAAGTGACGTAGGGGTACTTCACTAGCCTGTGAGCCTATAGGGGAAGAGCGCGCGCCGCCGGAGGCGCGCTCCCGACCCGCTCGTTCCCTAAGCAGTCCGCGCGTGTGACCGGCGGACCCGATGTAAGCCGGTCACTCGCAATCTCCCGCTGCAGAGGGAGAAAGGCAGGCGGCTAATGTAAACAAAGCCGCCTGTCATTCTCCCCTGTGTAAGAACAGAGATCATACAGTCCTGCTATGCAGGATCGTATTTCTCTGTTGTTACACAAACATCCACATCCCTTCACAGTTAGAAGCACGCCCCTAGGGACACACTTAACCCCTCCTTCTCCAATAAAGTTAACCCCTTCCCTGCCAGTGTAATTTTTACAGTAACAGTGCATATTTATAGCACTGATTACTGTAGTAATGTCACTGGTCCCCCCAAAAGTGTCAAAAATGTCAGTCAAGGGTCCGATCTGTCCGCCGCAATGTCGCAGTCCCCCAAAAATAAATCGCAGATCGCCGCCATTACTCGTTAAAAAAGAAAAACACCAAAAATGACAGAAATCTTTCCCTTAGTTAGTAAACACAATAACTTTTGCGCAAACCAATCAAAATACGCTTATTGCGATATTTTTTACCAAAAATATGTAGCAGAAAACAAATTGGCCAAAAATGATAAAAAATTTTGATTTTTACATTTTTTTGGGGGGAATTTCATATAAAAAAATTTGAAAAATATTGTTATTTTTTCAAAATTGTCGCTCTTTTTTTGTCTATAGCGCAAAAAGTAAAAATCGCACAGGTGATCAAATACCACCAAAAGAAATCTCTATTTGTGGGGGGGAAAATGACATTAATTTAATTTGGGTACAGCGTCGCACAACCGCGCAATTGTCCATTAAAAATAACGCAGTGCCGAATCGCAAAATATGGCCTGGTCAGGAATGGGGTAAAATCTTCCGGTCTTAAAGCGGTTAAAAATACGCTCATTGAGAATTTGTTTGTCAAAGACATGTAGCTAAATACATTTTGGCCTAAATATATGACAAACATTGAATATATTGGATATTTTTTAACTGTCAAATTAGAAAAATATTGTTATTTTTTCAAAATTGTCGCTTTTTTTTATTAATATCGCAAAAAATGAAAAGCGCAGAGGTGATCAAATACCATCAAAAGAAAGCTCTGTTTGTGGGAAAAAAAGGACGTAAATTTTGTTTGGGTACGGCGTTGCATGACCGCGCAATTGTCAGGTAAAGTTGCACAGTGCCGAATTGCAAAAAGTGGCCTGGACGTAAAGCAGGAAAATCCTCCGGTCCTAAAGTGGTTAAAATGAAACCTATTTTTTTTTTTTTTTACAATTACAATGAGTTTACAAAGTCGCCCTCTTTAATTGCACATCGTTGGCTTCATCACAGGTTGGCGCACACATTGACTGCACATTGGATGCCCTGCAAATGAGGATTTCAGCCTTGATTTTGATTTGCATACGCAGCCAGTGACCCCTGCACCCGGCCCAGCAAACAATGTGACTCCTGCGGATAGCCAATGGGGTGAATGGGATGTAATGTTCCCGGGATGTGACCTTTTGTTTTCTACCCCGCAGATAATGGCTGGATGGATTTCAGCTCTTGAAAGAAAGCAGCAGCCCGCTGACTGGACAGAGCTGCACATCCTCGCTGTCTGCTGACAATGAAGGCGGCGGGGGCCCTGGTTTATATCCGCGCACATTCCTAGATTGGCGCTGCACATGTAACTGTCATTATGCAGCACTTTGTTTAGGTGAAATGCAATGCGTGCGTTTCATGAAGTCACCCTGGAAACATTCCCCCGATCCTGCATCCTCCGTGTGTTTATTTGTGGTCATACAGAGCGCTCAGATACAATGTATCAGCAGAAGAACTCTGCGCAGGATCAGCTTCACCGGCCAGGAGCACGGGCGCCTATTTATAAAGGCTGTCAGAATAATCCCAAATTCCAAGTCCACCGTTCTTCTCCCGGCATTGACTCACCAATGGGAAAGCGTCAAAGTGATAGAAAGTGAAATTGCTGACCTCCTTCTGGAAATGCTATTTGCCTGGCTCAGGGCTGCTGTTAGAAATCATAGGACCCCACACAACGTACCTTTAAAGGGCCCCTCTCCCATTTATTTTTAACAGCCCTGTTGTGGGGGCCTTTGGTTAAGGTGACCAGATTTTTCAAATGAAATCCAGAGGACATATTTTTTTTTTATATTGGCAAATGGCACAGGACTGCATAATACACAGAGCGCTGGGCACAGGACTGCATAATACACAGAGCGCTGGGCACAGGACTGCATAATACACAGAGCGCTGGGCACAGGACTGCATAATACACAGAGCTGTGGGTACAGGACTGCATAATACACAGAATGCTGGGTACAGGACTGCATAATACACAGAATGCTGGGTACAGGACTGCATAATACACAGAGCGCTGGGTACAGGACTACATAATACACAGAGCAATGGGCACAGGACTGCATAATACACAGAGCACTGGGCACAGGACTGTATAATACACAGAGTGCTGGGCACAGGACTGCATAATACACAACGCTGGGCACAGGACTGCATAATACACAACGCTGGGCACAGGACTGCATAATACACAGAGCGCTGGGTACAGGACTACATAATACACAGAGCGCTGGGTACAGGACTACATAATACACAACGCTGGGCACAGGACTGCATAATACACAGAGCGCTGGGCACAGGACTGCATAATACACAGAGCTGTGGGTACAGGACTGCATAATACACAGAATGCTGGGTACAGGACTGCATAATACACAGAGCGCTGGGTACAGGACTACATAATACACAGAGCAATGGGCACAGGACTGCATAATACACAGAGCACTGGGCACAGGACTGTATAATACACAGAGTGCTGGGCACAGGACTGCATAATACACAACGCTGGGCACAGGACTGCATAATACACAACGCTGGGCACAGGACTGCATAATACACAGAGCGCTGGGTACAGGACTACATAATACACAGAGCGCTGGGTACAGGACTACATAATACACAACGCTGGGCACAGGACTGCATAATACACAACGCTGGGCACAGGACTGCATAATACACAGAGCTGTGGGTACAGGACTGCATAATACACAGAATGCTGGGTACAGGACTGCATAATACACAGAGCGCTGGGTACAGGACTACATAATACACAGAGCAATGGGCACAGGACTGCATAATACACAGAGCACTGGGCACAGGACTGTATAATACACAGAGTGCTGGGCACAGGACTGCATAATACACAACGCTGGGCACAGGACTGCATAATACACAACGCTGGGCACAGGACTGCATAATACACAGAGCGCTGGGTACAGGACTACATAATACACAGAGCGCTGGGTACAGGACTACATAATACACAGAGCACTGGGCACAGGACTACATAATACACAGAACACTGGGCACAGGACTGCATAATACACAGAGTGCTGGGCACAGGACCCGGCTTCTAAAACCTGCTGATCACCAAGACATTGGGACCAGACTAGCTGCCTGCCAGGAGGGGGTGAGCTGAACTACCCATCCTAAACATCCACCACACACTATTGCTCAAAAAGAGACCTCTCCTACTTAGCAGCCTATCTTTTATCATCTGCCCACACTAACAAAGGTACAGTGCACCACCTAAAGAAGGGCCCCACCGTAAGCCTGCCAACGTTGAATATCAGATGACAGGCACTTTCAGCCACGTTCAGGAAACCCATTCACTAGAGATGCAAACACCCACCTGCTATTGGGGTTGTATGCATAGAGTGCACAAAAGGCCTTTAATTTTTGTCTTTTAAGGTAGTTGATGCCGTTCTAGAAACTCTAGTTGCATTTGTTATAGTTCTGTCTAACCTTACCTTGCTATAGTTCTTTTCAGTGCAGGTTAGTGGATTGACCATTTATCTATAATAGTGTCCGTAAAGCAACCCAGAGATGACTTGATTGTTTTTCCTTCCACCACAGGTGAAAAGTATTTTCGGGGTTCACTGAGAACTTGAGAAGTGATAATAAAGGCTCATTTTTTTATGTGTGTTAAAAGAAAAAAGATGGTATACTTACCTGCTCTGTGCAACGATATTGCACACAGCGGTCCCTTACCTCCACTTTAGGAGTCCCCTGCCAGCACTGTATGCTCCTCCCTCCTTCAGGTGCCTCCACAGCAAGCTATTACCAAAAATTGGGTATTATATTGTGTATGTTTCACAAATATCATGTGACATAAAAAAGCATTGCAACAGCCACTGTTTTATTCTCCAGGGCATCTGCTTTTAGAAAATATAATTTTTAGGGGATCTAAGTAGCAAAAAAAGCAAGTCATTTGCTATAGGGGCACCTGTGTGTGCACTTGTGCTCCCAAGCTGGGCTGTGTGAGTTCATAGACACACACAGCGCTGGTATGCCACACACATCTTACTGTGATTGGACATGGCTACTGGTGTAGGAACAGTGATCAACGGTCCTACATAGTAGAACCGTATGATCACCATTCCTACACAGGGGAGAATGACAGGCGGCTTGTTTACATCAGCCGCCTGCCTTTCTCCCTTCACGGAGGACGATCGCGAGTGCCCGGCGGACATCGGGTCCGCCAGTCACACGCACTGACTAGTTAGGAAAGGAGCCGGGGCGGGCGCCCGCTTGCCCGCTATTGGCTCACAAGCCAGTGACAGGCTAGTGACGCACCGGTACGTCACTTTGCCTGGCCGGGCTGACCGCCGCAGTATATGCACTTGCGGCAGTCGGCAAGTGGTTAAGGGCCATCACACGCACGAACTTCCCCGGGAACGAGCCGGGGTGGGCGCGCGCCTCCGCGGGCGCACGCTCGCCCGCTATTGGCTCACGAGCAAGTGACAGGCTAGTGACGTACCGGTACCTCACTTTGCCTGGCCGGGGCTGACCGCCGCAGTATATGTACTTGCGGCGGTCGGCAACCGGTTAAAAACGCTGTCTGGGTGCGGCCATCTTGGATGGGGGCATCTGAAGTCGCAGTGTAATCTGCTGTGTCCTTCTTCGTGATTGCAGGGAGTGTTCTGGGAGTTCTTCCTGATTCCAGCCTCCTGGGAGTGATGACAAACAGCTCCCAGGATGCAATGCAAAGGCGGAAGTGATGTCGGTGGCCGTGGCCACAGAGGGTGGAGAAGGAGGAAGTACAATCAAAAATGCCCTGAAAATATGGTAAGGGACCCCGAAAAAAATTGAAAATGCCCAATTGTTGATCAGCATAGCGAGCACTCAAGGAATCACTAAAGTTGCAAAATAGGCCGGAACTTCGCTTTAAGGTAAAAATAATTATTCGACTTTAGGATCACTTTAAATTGTTTTTAAGTCTTCCTCGAGGGTGCAAGGGTTGAAAGAGACGGATCTATCCTGTCAGCGCTCCAACCATGAACTCTGCAGAGAGGGCCAAGCACTTAACACCTCCTCCCACTGCATCAAGATGGAGTAGCCCTTTAAATGCAGGATGTTTAGTAATCATTTGTGGTCGCATTATGGAGCACTTTGCTCTGCAGGTTATTGATAAATCTCCCCGTTAGTCTGTATTACAGCCGGGAGTTCAGAAAAACCTGCAATTTATATACCATGAGAGACACCATTGTCTCCACCGCAACCCCTCGCTGTCTCTCCTCCATAGACATGCCAATGCAGGGAATGGTAAAACCGCGTCCGTTAAAAATTCATACACTTGTCGCGGTATAGTGTGGATTCTTTAACAACACAAAAACAGCACTTACATTTCTAGGGGGAGGACGGCAGGTTAAACTGTCCACAGACCTTCTCGCCCACCTACCGTGGTCAGATCTTGATAGTTGGAAAATTTCATTTATGGTGGAAAACATGCAGCAATGATGGGGGGCAGTGGCGGCGGGTGCTCCATGGGTCAGGGGGACAGAGATATTATTATAAAAGGTTAGCAAGGGATTAAAGAGAGTCACTTTGCCCATGCAGGGGTAGGGTAGGGGCATTATGGTGCCCAGTGTAGTTCCCCAAATTGGCCACTAGATGCTGCTATAGTAGGGTTGGGAACCCAGTGGTGATAGTAGGTGGTTTAGATGCCTAGGTAGTCTCTAGAGATCCCCAGAGTAGTGAGTGGGGTGTACCATAGATAGCAAGGAAATGCTGCCATGCCACTGCCAGTGTGGGGCATCTTGGATGAAGAACTCTGTAAAAATAGTCTAGTGAAGTCCACCGGAAGTTGTTGGTTGGTCATGAGAAGCAATAGAACAATCATGACAGCAAAGATGTAATCATAAAGGATCTAGCCTCCTTGGGGGGGGGGGGGGAGCAAGAGGCACAGAGAGATGCTGGACTAGTGGTACTACTCACAGCCCTTAGCTATGGGATGTAGGACTCTAACAAAAACCCTAAAGGCTCAACTTGGCTCCCTGCTCTGCAGGTAACTTTTTGTAACTGAAAGAACTGAAAGTTTTACTTGGGATGACTGAAGTGTTTCAATATGCAATCAGTTGTGTTCCAATTGTAACCTGGACTTTAGCTGCGGAACTTCTTCCTTTGTTACTGCTGTATTATCCTTCTGCAGTGTGGACAGGGATAAACTGAACATTCATTTAAGCAGAAGTTCTGCAGCCCTCTTATTGTTTTTGAACATAGGCAGTGCTGTATTTTGGCCTAGGCCAACAAGGCCCAGGCCTAGGGCAGCACTTTGCAGGGGGGGCAGCAAAAAAGCCCCCCCCCCCTCCACCTGAGAATCTTTTTGGCCAGTGGTTGCTAGAGCTGCCTCTCGCACCCCCTCCTCTCTTTCTCACCCCTCCCTCTTCCCTCTCTCTCATTCCCCCCTCTCTCTCACCCCCCATCTCTCCCTCTCATCCCCCCTCTCTCTCTCCCACCCCCTCTCTCTCTCTCTCGCTCTCATCCCCCCTCTCTCTCTCATCCCCCCTCTCTCTTTCATCCCCCCTCTCTCTCTCTCATCCCCTCTCTCTCTCATCCCCCCTATATCTCTCTCTCAATCCCCCCTCACTCTCTAATCCCTCTTCTCTCTCTCATCCCCCCTATCTCTCTCCCACCCCCCCGCTCTCTCTCTCGCTCTCATCCCCCCTCTCTCTCATCCCTCTCTCTCTCTCTCTCTCATCCCCCTCTCTCTCATCCCCCTCTCTCTCTCCCCCTCTCTCTCTCTCTCTCCCCCCTCTCTCTCTCTCTCCCCCTCTCTCTCTCTCACCCCCCCACCTCTCTCTCTCTCCTCTCTCTCCCCCCTCTCTCTCTCTCATCCCCCCTCTCTCTCTCTCACACCTCCCTCCCTTACCCACCCCTCTCTCTCTCCCACCCCCCTCTCGTGAGATCTCAGGGGTTCATGCTGGGACTTGTAGTCCTTAAATTTTGGAGGGAGTCACATCCGTTAAAAAGGAAGGAGTGTGGAAAGTTTACATAGGAGGGGGGCGCCCAATTTTAGTCTTGCCTAGGGCAGCACAAAACCAAAATACACCACTGAACATAGGGATGGAGGTGCAGGGTACCTTTATCTCATTC
>NC_138770.1:675404758-675422258 GCF_965119305.1 Pelophylax lessonae | reverse complement strand
TTAATACTATTGATGCTCCCCACTGATACCACTGCTTGTGGAAGAGAGTTCCACATCCCCACTGCTCTGACAGTAACGAACCCCCTACGTTTTTTAAGGTTAAACCGTTTTTCCTCTACTTTTGAGTGGCCACGTGTCTTATTGTATTCCCTTTCTCTGAAAAGTTTGTTCCTTATGCTAGGGTCACCAGTACAGTATTTGTACATTGATATCATATCCCCCCTCAATCGTCTCTTCTCCAGAGAGAATAAGTTCAGTGCTTGTAGTCTTTCCTCATAGCTGATGTCCTCCATTCCCCTAATTATTTTTGTTGCCCTTCTCTGGACTCTCTTCAGTTCCAGCACATCCTTCCTGAGGACCGGTGCCCAGAACTGGACAGCATACTCCAGATGTGGCCGGACCAGAGTCTTGTAGAGTGGGAGAATAATCTCTTTATTTCTGGAGTGAATCCCTTTTTATACATCCCAGTATTCTGTTGGCTTTGCTTGCAGCGGCTTGGCATTGAATGCCACTGCCAAGCCTGTTGTCCACTAGGACCCCCAGGTCCTTTTCAATCTTAGATTCACCCAGAGGTTCCCCCCCTAGTGAGTACCTTGGGTTCGTATTTCTGATGCCCAAGTGCATTACTTTACATTTTTCAACATTCAACCTCATCTGCCATGTAGATGCCCACCCCATTATTTTGTTCAGGTCCGCTTGTAAGTTTACCACGTCCTGCATAGAAGTTATTGCCCTGCTTAGCTTAGTATCATCCGCAAATACTGAGATTGTACTCGATATCCCCTCTTCTAGATCATTTATGAATAAATTAAACAGAATTAGTCCCAGGACAGAACCTTGGGGGGACCCCACTTTCCACACCCGCCCAATCCGAGTACTCCCCATTTATCACCACCCTCCAGACTCTTCACTGGAGCCAGTTCTCTATCCAGGTACTCCCCCTATGGTCCATACCTACCTTCCTTAGTTTGTACAGGAAGCGTTTGTGGGGAACGGTGTCAAAGGCCTTTGCAAAGTCCAGATACACCACATCCACAGGCTTACCTTTATCTAGGTGGCAACTCACTTCATCGTTGAAGGTTAATAGATTGGTCTGGCAAGAACGATTTTTCATGAATCCATGCTGATTACTACTAATACTGTTTTTTTTTTTCATTACTAAAGTCTTTTATGTGGTGCCTTAACATCCCCTCCAAAATCTTGCAGAACACAGATGTTAGGATGACCGGCCTATAGTTACCCGGGATATATCTCGGGCCTTTTGTAAATATTGGTACCACGTTGGCTTTTTTCCAATCAGCTGGCACCATTCCCATCTGCAGACTATTCGTAAAGATCAAGAATAATGGTCTGGCAATCACATGGCTGAGTTCTTTAAGAACCCTCGGGTGCAAGCCATCCAGTCTCAGTTTAATCAATTTAATTTGGCATTACACGTTTGGTTAGTGTAGCCCCCCAATTCTTTTGTGAAGACTGAAGAGAAGAAATTATTTAACACTTTCGCTTTCTCTCTGTCCTTTGTGGCCAAAACTCCCTTATCGTCTTTTATGGGGCCAATGTGTTCTTGCCTCGCTTTCTTACTGTTTATATGCTTAAAGAATTTCTTGTTTTTTTTTTTTTTTACTCTCTTCCGCTATAGGTCTCTTGTGTTCTATTTTTGCCACCTTGATTTCGCCTTTACATTTTTTATTACACTCTTTGTAATGTTGAAATGCTGCCAATGACCCCTCAGCCTTGTATTTTTTGAATGCCCTTTCACTAGTATTATTATGTATTTTTATGTTGGAGTTTAGCCACCCAGGGTTTGCTTTTGCTCTTTTAAATTTATTTCCCTTTTGGAATGCACTGGCCAATCCCTTGTTTAGTATGCTCTTGAAGCACTCCCATTTTTCCTCCGTGTTTTTTGTTCCCAGGGTTCTATCCCATTTTATATTTTCTAGCAAAGAGCGCAGTTTTGGGAAATTGGCTCTTTTGAAATTCAGTGTCCTTATATTACCCTTGTGTTTCCTATTACTATGATTAAAACTGAAACTAATTTGACCTATGGTCACTTTTTCCTAAGTTGCCCAGTATTTCTATATCCATGAGCAGGTCTGTATTGTTGGTAATCAGTAGGTCAAATACCGCATTGTTTCTTGTCGGTGCTTTCACCATCTGACCCATGAAATTATCCTGCAAAACATTTAGGAACTGCAGAGCCTTGGATGAATGCGCGGTTCCTTCTGCCCAGTCTATATCTGGATAATTAAAATCCCCCATTATAATTATATTTCCCATCCTTGCTGCCATTCCAATCTGTGAAAGGAGGTCTGCCTCCCCCTCCTCCCTCTGGTTTGGGTACCTATAGCATACACCCAATATTGCTTTCCCCATTGCGCCTTCCCTTTGAAGTTCTACCCATAGGGATTCTACCTCCTCCTTAGCTCCATTATCAATATAGTCCCTCCCATTTACCTGTACACTGTTCTTAATATACAGACATACCCCTCCCCCTTTTTACCTTCTCTATCTCTGCGATAAAGGGAATACCCCTGAATGGTTGCCAGCCAATCATGAGAGCTTTCAAACCAAGTCTCTGTAATCCCCACAAAATCTAAGTCCTCCTCATACATTAGCAGCTCCAGCTCTCCCATCTTGTTGGCCAGGCTTCTAGCATTGGTATACAAACCTCGTAGTTTTGTCCGTTTGCATACTATATCCTCGTTCGATGTTCTTAGGCTGCTCTTGCGATTTTTCTTTTTTTTCTTTTTCCCCATAACCACCTTGGGTTTATGAACTCTTAACACCCTACCGCTAATGTCCCCATTTGTGCCCGCTGAACCTTGCTCCCTGCTGGCTAATTCTACATCTGTACCCCCCCCATCAGCTAGTTTAAAAGCCCCTCTAACTTGTTGGCCATCTTCTCACTCAGTACGGTTGCACCCTCCCCATTTAGGTGCAATCCGTCCCTACTAAAGAGCTGGTTGCCGACTGAGAAGTCGGCCCAGTTCTCCAGGAACCCGAAACCCTCCTTACTACACCAGCTCCTCAGCCACTTGTTTACTTCCCTAATCCTTGTGCTTAGTCTGCTTGTCATCAGCAAACTGTTTGCAGGCTTTCTTGTGCATCATCTTTAGAAGAGGCTTCCTTCTGGGACGACAGCCATGCAGACCAATTTGATGCAGTGTGTGGGATATGGTCTGAGCACTGACAGGCTGACCCCCCCACCCCTTCAACCTCTGCAGCAATGCTGGCAGCACTCATACGTCTATTTCCCAAAGACAACCTCTGGATATGATGCTGAGCATGTGCACTCAACTGCTTTGGTCGACCATGATGAAGCCTGTTCTGAGTGGAACCTGTCCTGTTAAACCCCTGTATGGTCTTGGCCACTGTGCTGCAGCTCAGTTTCAGGGTCTTGGCAATCTTCTTATAGCCTAGGCCATCTTTATGTAGAGCAACAATTCTTTTTTTTCATATTCTCAGAGTTCTTTGCCAGGAGGTGCCATGTTCAAATTCCAGTGACCAGTATGAGAGAGTGACACCAAATTTAACACACCTGCTCCCCCCAGTGACACCTGAGACCTTGTAACACTAATGAGTCACATGACACTATGGAGGGAAATGGTTAATTGGTCCCAATTTGGACATTTTCACTTAGGGGTGTTCTCACTTTTGTTGCCAGTGGTTTAGACATTAATGGCTGTGTGTTGAGTTATTTTGAGGGGACAACAAATTTACACTGTTAGGCCCCTTTCACACAAGCGGACTGTTCAGATCCGCCTGTCCGTTTTTTCAGGCGGATCTGAACGGATGCCCCATGCATCTCTATGGGGCATCGGATGTCAGCGAAGACATGTCCACTGACATCTGATCCGATCCGTCAAATCCAGACGGCTGGAAACCCTATTTTCCATCCGTCTGGCGGATCGGATGAGAACGGACAGACGGTTCGTTCTCATCCGATTCCCCCATAGAGAAAAATGGGGACCTGGCAGCTCTGTCTCCGCACGCAGCGCGGAGACACAGCTGCCATCCGCCTGCTCAGTGGGGGATCGGTGGATTGATTCCCCCGCTGAGAAAAATGGAGTCCGCCGACGGACTACCGTGTGTGAAAGGGGCCTTGTACAAGCTGTACACTCACTACTTTTCATTGTAGCAAATTGTAATTTCTTCAGTGCTGTCACATGAAAAGATAGAATAAAATATTTACAAAAATGTTGAGGGGTGTACTCACTTTTGTGAGATAATGTAGATGGGCAAATTGTCTGCATTGGCTTGGATTGGTTGCAGCTGCGAATTGAGCAACATTTTCAACAGAAGTCAATCAAAACTGCTGGGTTGATCAAAAATTGGCCAGTTCAGGCATGGACTTCAATCGATGTATGGCCAGTTTTAGCTGATTTGCCCTCACTAATATTAGTTACTGTTCCTTTTTAAAATGAAGAAATGCATTGGGGTAATTTGAAATCCCTCAGCAGATCAGAGTGCTCTTTAACATTTGCTCTGTTCTATGATTTTGACTTGTTTAGTCCGCTCCGAGGCTCATTTTATAGTCCGTAATCGGTTTCCCTGTCAATCTTTCTCTGCGCCGCAACCGTTATAATAATCTATACGTCACAGAGGGTTCTTGTTCACCTGCTACAGACATTAAACACGAGACCCGAGTCTCTATTTCATCCTTATCGGAGGCTCCCGAGGTCCGCGGCTCACTAATATCCATCAACGCCGCGCTCATCGAGGCGGTCAGCCTCCGCCGTTACCACCAAGTCAATCTACGGCTGCTCTTGGAAACATGGCATCCCTTCGCCCAGGATGAATTGATTTCTTGACGGGGCCGATGAAATATCTGCGTACTTATGTAATATCTCTTGCTTTGTAAGACTCAAATAACATTTGCAGAGAGACCATAAACTCCGGAAGATTGAGCGTCTCACTTTTCTTCGCCGCGTTCCCCTAAATCTTGTGCGCCAATCTCTCCAGTTTCTTCGGATTACATTTTTTGGATGAAAAATTCATCTTTATTTTTCAAGTATCACTGTGAGATGACATTGTCGGCTTCCTGCCGCATAATTTTCCCCTTCCATTCCTTGAAGCCAACTCTTTAATAGCAGAGTATTACTTTACAATGGGGATCCTGTTAAAATTGCTAAATCTAAGCCATTGAAGTGGAACTCCAGTGGGGAAGTTTTAAAGTCGACCTGAATTGTTAAGGTTGTGCCCAAAAAAGGCCAAAACCCACCAGTAGTAAATGTTGCAGCTGTGCAGGGATGCCGCGCCTGCACCGGAAGTGACGAGCGGTGCCGGTGCAGTGCATTGTGGGACTCCGACGTCACGGAAGAGGACACGAAGAGGGAAGCTGCGGCTTCAACTGCCCACACCTGAGATGGCAGCGCTAGAGAAGAACTTTTCAAGGTAAGTATTTCTTCTAACAGGTAAGTGTGACCCGGGACAGTTTATAGGCTATCTATTATGAAATGTACTGGCCCTGACTGTCCCGGGGATATTTTTAGCTCAAAATGACCCCAGAGGCCGGAACTCCGCTTTAACACAACTTTTTTTTTGCTCTGTCCCAGCGGCAGCCATCTTGCTAGTAGCAGAGCTTTGCTTCCTCATCTCAGAACTGCCCCCTGATGACTGCTCATCTGATAACTTGTGGAACGTCATTCATGAAGCAGCTGGGAGAGGTGGAGAAAGCACATATCCCCCAAAATGAGGAAAAAAGGTTGGGACTTTGAATGAGGTGCGTGAGAAAAACCAGCCCTAAGTAAACAAGACTTTGTTTACTTAGGGCCGGTTGTTCTCACGCACCTCATTCAAAGTAAACAAAGTCTTGTTTACTTAGGGCTGTTTTTTCTCACGCACCTCATTCAAAGTCCCAACCTTTTTTCCTGGGATGGAGACGCATTGCTTTACCCGGCTTGTGTCTCATTTAAAGTCCCAAACTGCCTTTTCTTTACATATCCCCAAAATGGGGCTTTGGAGACCTGGTGGACATTGAACTTGGAGCACCATAGACGATACCTTTTTGATATTACCCCGGGGACCTCTAGTTTAAGGTGGGCCCTTTTTTCTGATCTCCTATTGATTTTCAAGTGTTCTTTCTAAAGTTGGAGCCACTTAGTCCCCTTTGGGCATGGCGGATATTTGTGGCATCCCTTGTGCAAAATCTGGGTACTCTTCTGTCCTCTATTACTCTTCTGTGCTTCCTTTTGGAAATGATGGACCACTTTCAGTGGTCTTCAGGAGATACATATACCCTTTTCTTTTTAAATGACTGGGTTCTACTGGAAGGAGTTCATCCACATATACTCCTGATGGAAAGTTTTCCAAAACACGTTGAACTGATATGTGGCATGTGTTTCCTTGGTCCCTCTATCACTCGTCTGTGCTACCTTTTTGGAAATGATGGTCCATTTCCAGTGGTCTTCAGGAGAGGCATACACTCTTTGCTTTTAAATGACTGGGTTCTACGGGATGGAGTTCATCCACATTTTTCTCCTGGTGAAGATTATCCGAATTGCATGGAGCTGATATGTTTAATGTGTTTCTGGGTCACGTGGGGGGTGCAGTGCCGCAGTCACATACTCGGTAAACATCTCATCAAAGTGCCATAATTGTATGCAGCATAGGGCAAAGTAGAGTTAATCTTGAGCTGTATAGTCACTGTATACCAAAGATTGGGTGTTACGGTTTTGTTCTGATTCGAGTTTCTAAAGAGGAAAACTTTGAGTAAAAGTCCTGACTGTAAAAGGACTATAATATCAAACCTTATCATTTTTGGATATGAAACTCTTTATTGGATATTTAGCCAATTTATAGTGCTTTGTATAGTGCTACCAAGCATATATGCTAATATCAAAGGCCTGTATGTCTATTAAAGTATATTGTTCTCTGTTTTGGATTTTTGTTTGTCTTTTTAATTATTTTTAAATTGCGAAACTTTGAACAAAGTTATTTGGGGAAAAAAAAGAACGTGTATCACTGTATTGTGCTATCTTTTGGAAATGATGGTCCACTTTCAGTGGTCTTTAGGAAATCCTATACAGCCTTTGCTTTTAATTGACTGGGTTCCACCAGATGGAGTTCTTTCACATTTGCTCCTGATGGAGATTGAGACAAAGAATATGTACCGGTTTCCTTTTCTTCTTCTTTTTTTTTTATGTTTTTTTCACAGCCTGAATGGACAGGCAATCTTCTGGGACCTGTGACGTGTCCCAGAAGATTGTAGGGTGGGAGGGGGAGAGTAGAACTTCCACTCGAGCCGCTTAGTGTCAAAACTAGGTACCCTCACTTCCCCCCCCCCCCAAAAAAAGGACCTGCCAAATGTGGAATGTCAGGGGGTCAGAAGTCCTTAAAGCGTAAGTTTCACTTTTGGGTGGAACTCCGCTTTTGGCACTTTTCCACTGCAAGTACCGGCTCGGCTCTACTTGGCCCTGCTTGGCCCGGTTTGCTTTTCCACTGCTGGTACCGCATGGTGCGGTGTTGGAATGGTTCGGTACGGTACGGTATAGGTTTGCTTTTCCACTAAAGTAGTACTAAAGTTAAGTGGGTGGGAAAACAACGGGGTGGGTGGGATTCTCTGACCAATCAGTGGCTAGTAGTGACTGCATGCAAAGGATTGTGGGCTATGGTACCGGTTATGGTACCTCTTGGAACCACAATCGAGGTGGTATTGTTTTTGAGAGCCGTACCGTTGGGTTCCATGCAGTGGAAAAGCGCCACCGTACCGAACCGTTCCTACACCATACCATGCGGTACCAGCAGTGGAAAAGCACAAAAGCGAGCCGAACCATTCGGTTCCATGCAGTGGAAAAGCGCCATTTAAGTACACCTTGCTAGTACCGGGTTGGACCCCCTTATTGCCTTCAGAACTGCCTTCATTCTTTCAAAGATTCAGCAAGGTGTTGGAAGCATTCCTCAGAGATTTTGGTCCATAGTGACATGTTAGCATAACGTAGTTGCTGCACATCCATGATGCGAATCTCCTGGTCCATTACATCCTAAATGTGCTCTATTGGATGAGATCTGGTGACTGTGGAGAGAAATTGGAGGACAGTGACCTCATTGTAATGTTGAAGAAACCAGTGGTGAGATGATTTGAGCTTTGTGACATGGTGCATTATCCTGCCGGAAGGAGCCATCAGAAAATGGGGACACTGGAGTCATTAAGGGATGGACATGGTCAGCAACAATACTCAGGTAGGCCTTGGCGTTTAAACCATGCTCAGTTATTACTAGGGGGCCCAAAGTGTGCCAAGAAAATATCCCCCACACCATTACACCACCACCACCAGCCTGAACCGTTACCACCCCCCCCCTCCTCCCCCACACCATTACACCACCACCACCAACCTGAATCGTTGGCAGGATGGATCCATGCTTTCATGTTTACGACGAACTCTGACCCTGCCAACTGAATGTCGCAGCTGAAATCTAGACTCCTCAGACTAGGCAATGTTTTTCCAATCTTCTATTGTCCAATTTTGGTGATCATGTGCGAATTGTAGCCTCAGTTTCCTGTTCTTAGCTGGCAGGAGTGGCATCAGGTGTGGTCTTCTGCTGTTGCAGCCCATTTGCTTCAAGGTTCGATGTGTTATGCGTTCAGCGATGTATTCTGCATACCTTGTTTGTAACGAGTGGTTGAGTTACTGTTAACTGTTGACATCAACAAGTCATTTTCCTCCAGACAACTGCCGCTCACTGAATATTTTCTCTTTTTCCCACCATTCTCTGTAAACCCGTGAGATAGTTGTGCATGAAAATCCCAAGTAGATAAGCAGTTGAGTTGCTGCCGTGTGATTGGCTGATTAGCAATTTGTTTACCATGCAATTGAACAGGTGTCCCTAATAAAGTGGCCGGTGAGTGTATGTCAAAATACTGATTTGGCAAAGTTAATATTTCTAGATGTACACTAAGATAGCAAATCTTCAACCGCCTCACCATATGGCTGGCAAATCTTATTGCATGGTGGAGCCATTTCAGCAATATGGTCACATTGCAAAAAGCTTTATTGGTAAGAAGAAGCTGCATTCAGCCCTACGCTGCTCAGACACTCTGCATCGATTGAGAAAATCGGATGTATAACCGCGCTAGCGAGGGCTTCTAAATGTAGCAATTATGAAGTCTGCACCTTCCACATGGACGTTGCAGCAATTTAAATTGGTAATCATAATCATTTGGAGAGATGGCAGGACGGAGTCCTTTCTTTGCCTTTCAGCACCGTCCTGCTGGCCGCGAGTTTACCGTATCTCCGGTGAAGGACACATCTGTTTCCTTTTTACATGGCAGGGAGCGGAGGATATGCTGTGTCAGGACGAGCGAGCCCTTGAAGCTGTGATTATCAAGCTAGAATCCAACTGATCTCTTTTATTGTGTCCCGCAGATTCTGCAATGTCTGATTGGGCGTTCTCTTTATCGTATCGCGTAATGGACCCGCGCCACACTGAGCCGTAGACTATCCAGCCGCTCAGCTGAATATTTCACTTATCTCACAACCTGTATCATTACCGCCAAACATTGCCTGGAACCTGCAGCCCTGATTTTGCAATTACTGTAATTTGACAGTGGAAGGTCCCAATTCGGAAAATAATCTTCAGCCTGCTCGGCTTTGGTCTGCAGCCTCGCATGTTTGTTTCGGAGCTCCGGGTGCGTCATTTGCCAGCAATGTTGAGGCCTGCGGCTCCTTGAAATGAAAACAGAGGGGACATGGTTGTCCACAGTCAGAGCTTTATTACGTAATAAGCTCTACAATCTTCTTCTTTCCCTGAAACTTTGTCCCAAGTTTTTCCTTGTTTGTGGTTGTAAGAGACTATGCAGAATGCAGTGATGGTGCGAAAATTCTGCTTTACTAAAGTTAGATCTGTGAATGATTTCCAGACGGTATGCTTTACAGCGCTTCTATTAAAGCGGAGTTCCACCCTAAAGTCAAACTTGCCTCCTTCTTCATGCCCGGGGTCACCTGAAAAACAAATGGATAATCGCAATTAATTTTTTTTTTTTTTACTTGGTTTAGAAGAAAATATACTCACCTTACTTCCTCTTCTCCCCTCGGCGGCCACGGCGATTCGTCACTTCCTGGCTTGCAATGATTCCTGGGAGCTGAACATCATCGCTTCAGGAATCAATGCACCTGCACCGGCCCCGACGTCCATTCCGGTGCAGGCGCCGTCATACCAAGAAGCTGTGCAGGGATGACGCTGCGGCCCCGGAAGTGACGGCAGGGCCGGTGCAGTGCATCGTGGGGCCGAAGAAGACGGAAGAGGACACAGAAGAGTATCGCGCTGGCTTCAAGCTGCCCACACCTAAAATGGCAGCGCTGGACAATACCTTTTTCAAGGTAAGTATTTCTTCTAAAAGGTAAGTGCAACCCGGTACAGATCAGAGGCTAGCCATTGTGGAATGTACTAGCCCTGACTGTCCCGGTGGTATTTTTATTAAAAAATGCTTTCCCAGGGTGGAACTCCGCTTTAAGAAAGGCTTGAACGCTGAAAGCTGTGCCCAAAAATGGTAGAGAAGTGGGACTTTGCTAGCTTTCTCATGCCAGTTGCCCCCTGATCATTGGCGGGGTAATAATGAACATGCAACAGTGAAGGTGCTGGAGGCACAGAATGGATAAAGAGAAGGAGATGCATGCACTGCAAGTCCTCAGGTACAGCTTTCCCTCCTAAAAACAGTATCTCTCCTGTGCTCAAGTGGTGTGCGGGAAGGTGAATGGTCTGAAAGGTCTTTTTAGCACACATAAGGCAGTCTTGCTGGCCCCTTAGGACCAATGGTATCAAAAAACACTGAAAGACAACAAGAGAAGGGCACACCGACCTTGAGCATTACCACTAAAAAAGTTTATTAAAATCAAAATGGGTAGCGTACATTATACTCACAAACGTAAGATGTATACATGCATGTAGGAAATAGGAACCAATCACCTCCAGAACACTTCTCTGCTACTGGATGGCGTGATGGCATCCACACAGACCTGGCTTGGCTTGCGTGTTTCGAGGGAGAACACTATTCCTCAGAGCCAAAAATCGCCACTCCCTCCAGCGAAAGTCAGCAGCACATTAGTGACATCCCCAAATCTCATGAGACTAGAAGTCTAAGGAAGCAGTGCCTTCGATTGAAAAAAAAGACGGGCAGAGGGCAATAGACAATGCATCAACGGTGCCTTCAGGTGATCTTTTCTCAATTACTGGCTTATCATGCGTTTGTTCTACACGGTGTCTGTTTTAAGGTGGCCGTTTTGTTAGGGAAGTGGGGTTTTGCTTGATTTCTCATGTTAATTGCCCCCTTATGACTGGTGGGGTAATAATGAAGAAGCAACAGTGAAGGTGCTAGAAGCACAGAATGGATTAAATGATTGAAAATGATTGAAGGATGGGAGATCTGGATGAGGATTGAAGCAGGGAGATCCATGCACTGCAGGTCCTTGGGTACATCTTTCTCTCCAGCAAGGAGAATCCAAATCTCCTGAGACTAGCAGTCAAGAGGCAGCAGTGATTTGGATTTCAAAAAATGGCAGGCAGACTGCAAATGACAAAACACCAGCATTGCCTGCAGGTGGTCAATTCTCCATTACTGACTTACCATGTACTGTGTCTAGTTTGAAGGTTGCCATCTTGGTAGAGAAGTAGGGATTTGCTTGCTTTTTCATGTTAGTTGCTCCCCCTAAAGACTGATGGAGTAATGATGCAGTAGCAGCTGTGGAGGTGTTGGATAAAGCTGAAGCAGGGAGATCTGTGCACTGCAGGTCCTCGGATACAGCTTTCCCTCCATCAAGCAGAAAAGTGAGCAGCAAAGTAGGAACATCATCAAATCTCACTCCAAATCTCTTGAGATTAGCAGTCAGAGACAGCAGTGCCTTTTGATTTTTAAAAAAAAAAAAAATGGCAGGCAGAGTGCAAATGACCAAGCATCAGCAGTGCCTATAGGTGATCTTTTCTCAATGACTGATTTACCACGCCCTTCTATACTGTGTCTGTTTGAAGGTGGCCATTTTGGTTGAGAAGTGGGGCTTTGCTTACTTTCTCCTGTTAGTTGCCCCCCTGATTGGTGGCGCTATGATGAAGCAGCAGAAGTCAGGGTGCTGGAAGCACAGAATGGATTGAACAGAAGCGGGGAGATCCGTGCACTGCAGGTCCTCAGTTACAGCTTTCTCTCCAGCAAGCAGAAAAGTGAGCAGTACAGTAATGACCTCACCAAATCTTACTCCAAATCTCCTGAGGCTAGCAGTCAAAAGGCAGCAGTGCCTTCGATTTTAAAAAAATGACAGGCAGACTGTAAATGACAAAACACTAGCATTGCCTGTAGGTGGTCATTTCTCCATTACTGACTTACCATGTTCTTACTCTACACTATGTCTATTTTGAAGGTTGCCATCTTGGTAGAGAAGTGGAGCTTTGCTTGCTTTCTCAAGTCAGTTGCTCCCCCTGATGACTGGTGGAGTAATGATGAAGTAGCAGCAGTGAAGGTGCTGGAGGCACAGAATGAATAAAGACGAGGCGGGGAGATCTGTGCACTGCAGGTCCTTGGATACAGCTTTCAATACAGCAAGAAGAAAAGTGAGCAGCACAGAAGGAACATCATCAAATCTCACTCCAAATCTCCTGAGATTAGCAGTCAGAGGCAGCAGTGCCTTTTGATTTAAAAAAAAAAAAAATGGCGGGCAGAGGGTAAATGAAAAAGCCTGTAGGTGATCTTTTCGCAAAAACTGGCTTTCTCATGTTCGTTGCCTCCGATGATTGGTGGAGCAATGATGAAGCAGCAGCAGTAAAGGTGCTGGAAGCACAGAATGTAGTGCAAATGACCAAGCACCAGCAGTGCCTGTCGGTGATCTTTTCTCAGTTAGGTATTTACCACGCCCTTCTATACTGTGTCTGTCTGTTTGAAAGTGGCCATTTTGGTAGAGAAGTGGGGCTTTGCTTTCTTTCTCATGTCAGTTGCTCCCTGATGACTGGTTGAGTAATGATGAAGCAGCAGTGAAAGTGCTGGAAGCAAAGAATGTAATGAACAGAAGCAGGGAGATCCGTGCACTGCAGGTCCTCAGGTACGGCTTTCTCTCCAGCAAGGAGAAAATGAGCATCACAGTACTGACATCACCAAATCTCACTCCAAATCTCCTGAGACTAGCAGTCAAAAGGCAGCAGTGCCTTTGATTTAAAAAAATGGAGGACAGAGGGTAAATTTAAAAAGCCTGTAGGTGATCTTTTCACAAAAACTGTCTTTCTCATGTTCGTTGCCCCCAATGATTGGTGGAGCAATGATGAAGCAGCAGCAGCAGTAAAGGTGCTGGAAGCACAGAATGTATTGAACAGAAGCAGGGAGATCCGTGCACTGGAGGTCCTCAGGTACAGCGTTCTGTCCAGCAAGGAGAAAATGAGCATCACAGTACTGACATCACCAAATCTCCTTAGACTAGCAGTCAAGAGGCAGCAGTGCCTTCGATTTAAAAAAAAAATGGTGGGCAGGGGGTAAATGAAAAAGCACCAGCATTGCCTATAGGTGATCTTTTTGCAAAAATTGGCATACCATGTCCTTGTTCTGCACTGTGTCTGATTTGAAAGTGGCCATTTTGGTAGAGAAGTGGGGCTTTGCTTTCTTTCTTATGTCAGTTTCTCCCTGATGACTTGTTGAGTAATGATGAAGCAGCAGTGGAAGTGCTGAAGCAAAGGATGGATTGAACAGAAGCAGGGAGATCTGTGCACTGCAGGTCCTCAGGTACAGCGTTCTCTCCAGCAAGGAGAAAATGAGCATCACAGTACTGACGTCACCAAATCTACTGAGATTAGTAGTCAAGAGGCAGCAGTGCCTTTGGTTTAAAAAAATGGGGCAAATGACAAAGCACCAGCATTGTCTGTAGGTGGGTCATGTCTCTCCATTACGGACTTACTATGTCCTTGTTCTGCACTTTATCTGTTTGAAGGTGGCTATTTTGGTGGAGAAGTGGGGATTTGCTTTCTCATGGCAGTTGCCCCAAACCCCCCCCCGGTGACTGGTGGAGTAATGATGATGATGAAGAAGCAGCAGTGAAGGTGCCGGATGCAAAGAATGGATAGCGGAAGCGGGGAGATCCGTGCACTGCAGGTCCTCGGGTAGAGCTTTCTCTCCAGCAACTGTTCCGGTAAACAGCCAACATATTGACTATAGAGCAAAATTGATTAAAAATAAATAAATTCTAGGGGACAAGGAGAGTTTCGGGAAGGGATTGGCAGAATTTTTTTATAAAGGGTCTTATAGATCCAAAAATTTGAGTTTTTAGAGTTTATGAAATGGATGTAAATAAAAGTTATTTGATTGTGTTGATAATGAGGTTCTGCATAAGCCAACAGAAGATGGTTGCAGCTCCTTTTGATATTTAGGTCTTGAGTAACTCTAGTTCACAGATAGTAAACAGAAAAAAAAGAGGGCACCACCATCTAAGTGTAGCCTTTTAGTAATAATAGAAAACCATAAAAACATAAATGCACGCACTGTAGCAGGTCAAATACAAACATGTAAAACATAGTCCTTCATGCAGAGATCATCCAGGAAGCTTCCAGAAGATGCGAAGCTCAACAGAGAGATGGCCGATGCACGCAGAACCGGGCCGTTAAATGTTGGCTGAGAAGCGGCATGCAGGCAACCACCCTGAAACACAAGCTGAAAGCGATCTCTGGCTAGAGACTTCTGGACTGGGATCAGCAGGACAAAGCGGGTGACGTCAGCATGCTGATATGGGAGGGAGTGTGGCTACGCGTTTCGGTGATATGCACGCTCCTTTGTCAAGCCGAAATGGGGAGGGAAAGTGAGCAGCATAAGATTGCCAGCCATCACTCCGTATCTCTCTGAGAGTAGCAGTCAGAGGCAGCAGTGGCTTCGATCTCACACTGCAGATACAGTGGGGAAAATAATTATTTGATCCCCTGCAGATTATGGAAGTTTGCCCACTTACAAAGAAATGAAGGGTCTGTAATTTTTTATCACGGGTGTATTTTAAATGATAGAGACAGAATATTTGAACTTTAAAATAAAAAAATCAAGCCTTTTACAATCCCTTTACATGCCCGCTTTTACTGCTGCATGCGTGAATGAAGCCTTACAAACGCCCCCATTCATGTCAATCCAAATGCACCACCAATGCCCCAATGGCATTTACAGCATGTTTTAGGATGCGTTTAGAAAGTGCTACTAGTCCAGATGATGGTACAAGAATCCATACAACAGAAAACCAACACGGAGGAGGCATCTAGAACATTTAATATGATGCAAACGTGTTAACAAAATGTGTGCAAAACGTGTAAATAATGCATCTTAATGCAATAGACATGTTAACTGATGTCCATGGTATCTAAAAATTTTAAATCTAAAAGCGTGCCTAAAGGAGCCCTTAGTTAGCAGATACATCTGGCAGCTCTTGGTGGTAATGTACAATCATCAGGTTGGAGATATATATATATATATATATATATACACACACACTATATTGTCAAAAGTATTGGGACGCCTGCCTTTACACCAGGGGTGGGGAACCTTTTTTCTGCCGAGGGCCATTTGGGTATTTTTAAAATCATTCGGGGGCCGTACAAAATTATCAACTTAAAAATGTGCCGGTTATATTTGGTCAAACATTTAATTAACTCACCCCTAATGTGATGGCTGCAACTGCTTCTCTTTGGTGAGGTGTGTGATGTTAGCTGCTATTGATGATGTTGCTACTGGCAACTGGTTTTCCAGGTTTCCCCCTCTTAATGCAGAGTGATTAGTGCCCCCCATTAATGCAGAGTGATTAGTGCCCCCCATCAATGCAGAGTGATTAGTGCCCCCCATCAATGCAGAGTGATTAGTGCCCCCCTTAATGCAGAGTGATTAGTGCCCCCCTTAATGCAGAGGGATGAGTGCCCCCATCAATGCAGAGTGATTAGTGCCCCCAATCAATGCAGAGCGCATGGGGATTAGAGCGCCTCCTGATTACACAGAGCAGGGTTCTTCTACTTACCCGGCACGGGCGCTCTCATACAAAGTCACGCCTCCTGGACCGACTCCTGTGATAGACGTCACCACTGTGCTGTCTATCATAGGTAGGAGGCGTGACTTTGTATGACAGCAGCCGCGCCGGGTAAGTATAGGAACCCACTCTGTGTGTAATCAGGAGGCGTTCCCCCTCCTCTTCCCCTCCGGAGGCAGCCCAATGGCAGGGCCAGATCAGATGGCTTCGGGGGCCGCAGGTTCCCCACCCCTGCTTTACACACACATGAACTTTAATGGTATCCCAGTCTTAGTCCGTAGGGTTCAATATTGAGTTGGCCCACCCTTTGCAACTATAACAGCTTCAACTCTTCTGGGAAGACCAGAAAGAGCCCCCCTAATTTCTTGGCTGGAGTCACATCTAGCTCTTTCCTTCTAATATGTAAGCTGCCCCTAAATTTACTGCACCTTCTATGCGTAGGTTATACAATCTGCAAAGTATTCTTAGCCTCCACCTGCTGCCCCCTGGTACCTTGTCCTCTATGCTTCAAACTCCATCCTCTTACCTGTCACATGGACTGACCTAGGAGGAGGGATGCTGTCAAAACGAATCCTATAATACCTAAAAGGGCACCAGATATACACTATATTACCAAAAGTATACACACTGCCTTTACACACACATGAACTTTAATGGCATCCCAGTCTTAGTCTGTAGGGTTGAATATTGAGTTGGCCCACTCTTTGCAGCTACAACAGCTTCAACTCTTCTGGGAAGGCTGTCCACAAGGTTTAGGAGTGTGTCTATGGGAATGTTTGACCATTCTTCCAGTAGCACATTGTGAAGTCAGGCACTGATGTTGGACGAGAAGGCCTGGCTCGCAGTCTGCGCTCAAATACATCCCAAAAATTGGGTTGAGGTCAGGACCTTGTGCAGGCCAGTCAAGTTCCTCCACCGCCAACTCGCTCATCCATGTCTTCGTGGACCTTGCTTTATGCACTGGTCCAAATCATTTGGTGGAGGGGGGATTATGGTGTGGGGGTTGTTTTTCAGGGGCTGGGCTTGGCCCCTTAGTTCCAGTGAAGGGAACTTTTAAGGCACCAGCATACCAACACCTTGCTTTGTGTACTGGTGCGCAGTCAGGTTAGAACAGGAAGGGGCTATCCCCAAAGCAAGGTGGTATGCTGATGCCTCAAGAGTTCCTTTCACCAGAACTAAAGGGCCAACCCCAACACCTGAAAAACAACCCCAAACCATAACCCCCCTCCCCAACACCATAATTCCCCCCCCCCCTCCACAAAATGATTTGGACCAGTACACAAAGCAAGGTCCATAAAGACATGGATGAGCGAGTTTGGGGTGAAGGAACTTGACTGGCCTGCACAGAGTCCTGACCTCAACCCGATGGAACACTTTGGGATGAATTAGAGACTACAAGCATTCTTGTCCAACATCAGTGCCTGACCTCACAAATGCACTTCTGGAAGAATGGTGAAACATTCCCATAGACACTCCTAAACCTTGTGGACAGCCTTCCCAGAAGAGTTGAAGCTGTTATAGCTGCAAAGGGTGGAGCCAAC
>NC_138770.1:675354758-675402258 GCF_965119305.1 Pelophylax lessonae | reverse complement strand
AAGGAGCACATGAGGCACAGTTGCACACCGGCATTGTCAGTCTGCGGGGAGGTGAGTGTTGGATGGACTAGCAGACTTGGATACACTAACAAATTGAAGCCAAAACTCCAGCTCACACTGTATAATCAGTTAAAGCAAACAGTTTATTTTTGCTTTTGGGGTCAATTTTGCATAAATAAAAAAACTGATCATTTGTAAGCACCCCTACCAGTGTTAAATGGTTTGTCTCAATCCTGTTACTGCGAGGGAGCGTGCTGTGAAAAGCAACAGACTTGCTGGCTGGATCACCAGATGAAAATAAAGGCAAGAAACCAAAAAAAAACGAAAATGAAAGCAACCATCACTTCAAGGATTGGTGAGCTGGGGTAAAAATGTTCGCTTTTGGGTTTGATATTTTTGAGAGAGTGCGAGACTGGGAGACAGAGGGAGGCCGTGAGCGAGAGGGAGGCCGAGACCCTGAGAGAGACAAAGAGAGAGAGAGTGAGCGAGACCGTGAGAGTGAGCGAGACCGTGAGCGAGACCGTGAGAGTGAGCGAGACCGTGAGAGTGAGCGAGACCGTGAGAGTGAGCGAGACCGTGAGAGAGAGAGATCGTGAGAGAGAGCGAGACCGTGAGAGTGAGCGAGACCGTGAGAGTGAGCGAGACCGTGAGAGTGAGCGAGACCGTGAGAGTGAGCGAGACCGTGAGAGTGAGCGAGAGACCGTGAGAGTGAGCGAGAGACCGTGAGAGTGAGCGAGAGACCGTGAGAGTGAGCGAGAGACCGTGAGAGTGAGCGAGAGACCGTGAGAGTGAGAGAGAGACCGTGAGAGTGAGTGAGAGAGAGACCGTGAGAGAGAGAGAGAGACCGTGAGAGAGACTTGAGTGACAGTGAGAGAGACCACGAGAGAGAGCGAGAGAGACCACGAGAGAGAGCGAGACCGTGAGAGAGAGCGAGACCGTGAGAGAGAGCGAGAGAGAGACCGTGTGAGAGAGACTTGTGAGCGAGACCATTAGAGAGAGCGAGAGAGACCACGACAGAAAGAGCGAGACCGTGAGAGAGCGCGAGCGAGACCATGAGAAAATAAGCATGCGAGAGTCGAGTCCGAGAGCGAGCGAGCAACCAGTCGACAGAGTGAGTGAGAAACTGTGAGAGTGATAGATTTGACATACAATATATTATGTGTGCTCCAGGCAGCATGTGGAGGTGATCTCTACAGCATCCAGGGCTGTCTTCTGAATGGGCCGCAGCATGTTGGATAATTTTTGCCGCAGGTGCAAAGTGAAGCATCATAACTTTGGTATGGGAACATCCCCCCCTTACCACTTTTAAACTGCAATGGCAGCAAACCGGGGTGTTCACGTGCCGTAGTCGCAATGGTTCACTTGGTGCATGCGGGAAAAAATAACCCATTCAAGCAAACACGAAAGTAACGCAAACGCCCCACAATGGGGACGAACAGAACATGCAAAGAGGCATGACATCGCCTCCTCACCGCCTGTGCCGGTTAATCACCTCTGAAAAGTGATTGGAACACAGATCGCTTATCATAGGAGCAGTGGTTTAGATGCAGGTCTAACCCTAGCCTTAAAGCCATAAGAAAGAAGACCCTGCGTACATTTAGCTGTGCCCTGCCCATTTTCCATGTGATTCCATATGGACAATAGTGAGGAAAGCTAATTATTTTTGGGAGGGGCAAGAGGCATGAGGTGATTGAGGGGGGGGGGGGGGAGTTGGAGTGGTCAGTGTGGGCCCTGATATCTTCCTTGTTTTCAGTCCTCATCTTCATTCGTGTGGCTGTCTGCACCATACGATATTGCAGACTGCAGACAGCCTGAATGTAAATAATGCAGCATTTACGCCTGCCCGAGCCAGGGAAAGGAAAATCTGAGGTAGGAGGTTAAATTTGTAGGGTGGGGGTGATTTTTAAAAGGAAACTTTTTTTCTCTACATTTTCATAATGGCGACAAGTAAATTCTAAAGTCATTCAGTGAACATCTGATACTCTCTAGGAAAATTAGGATCGTCCTTGGGGCCGCCATTTTAAGTGCGTGTTGAATGATTTCCACAGCCGTTATATACGGCTCCTTAACACAGAAATGCACGTCTGCACTAAAAGCCGCTGGAGGAGATATATCTCCAGCTCCGAAATCCTTAACCTAAAAGGAGGGCCATCTATCTCGGGCCTCTATAAATTGCTGTAAAGACTTGAGGACGTGTTTTTCTCTGGGTGAAAGGCAAAGCAAGGTTACCTGGATTAACAGGCACTTTGCCCCTTGCCTGATAGATCCTCACAGTCCGACTTTATAGAAGTTCTAATAGAAAGTAGAGAAGCTCCTCACTAAGAGATGTCACTTCCCATCTGGACCTCATCAAGATCACCGTCCCCCGGGGGGACAAACCACTTTCCCACGTCACTGATCGAGGCACAACCTGGTCAATTGCGGCTTGTCTTCAGTTTCCGGACTAATTTGAAGCTCGGTTTTCCTTCATTAGCCCAGAGAGTTGGAGCCATATATTGCTTTTCAGCAGCGGGGAGATTAAACTCTGAGACTGAAGGGCCAAGGTGACACAATGGCGCGGTGTTCCATCTACTTTTCCCGCAGCGCTCAGCACGATCTATATGTAAAACAGTCCCATTATCACTTGCGAAAATGAACCACAACCCTGGATGTGAAGGCAACTTATGCTTATGAGGTCCCCATCCTTCTAACTTTAATTGTAGCTCCTCCTTTGAGGCCCTTTCCTTCTCATTGGCATGTCATGGCTGAGCAGGACTGAACCAGGAAATAAAAGGTTATATTTTGCAGGTTTTGTGGTAGCTTGTGCTTTGGTAGTCCGGCGGGCACAGGCACATTGCCTGTGTGCATATCTGAAATTTGAGTTCTCATTCGCTGCTTTCCCAATACGAGGAACACATTAAAGGCCTATGTTGGTTGCTCAGGGCTTGTGTCCATGGCATCAATTTCGAATGCTTCTGAGATCATTTAGAATTTGTTGACTGGTGCATTTGTTCTGCAGTTGACCTTCTGACTTGCTTTAAAGTGGAACTAAACCCAAAGATTTAAAAAAACAGTTGCATTCCCGACATGTGGCAGGAATGTAACTGGTACATTGGTTGTATCAATCAAAAGACACCGCTCAGACTGACCTGGGACTTGGAGAATGTATGGCCAACGTTGCTCTGGCCACACCTCCTGACATGTTTCGCCCACCTATCAATGGTTTGCCACATGGGCGGTGTGAAGCACATTGGGGGCATGGCCGGAGTAGCGTTGGCTAAGGCCATACATTCTCCAAGCACCTGGTCGGTCTGAGTGGCGTCTTTTTGAATGATACTTCCACACTTCTGGATCGGTGAACCTGATGCCTGCTCCTGCCTTCTGAACACCAATGGGGAGACCCTTGAGCCTCAGCTTTAAAGCGACGCTACAAGCTTTTTCATTTGTCACCATGGTTGTGCTCTCAACCAAACTGTCAAACCATCCAGGTCTTAAAGCGAAAGCAAACAGATCAATTAAAATTAAAAAAAAAAAAAACAGTTACACTCCCAGCACATGCTGGGAATGTAAGTGTCACATTGGTTGTGCTCTCAACCAAACTGTCAAACCATATAATGTCTGGTGTATTGACTGATCACATGTGCACCACCATGGCAGTTGATCACAGAGGCCAAGATGGCCGCTTCCTTGGCTGAAAACGATAGGTGGGTTTACTTCAGCTTTAAGTGGGTTTCACATTTCCATAGACATATGGGAATGCCAAACCCATCTGAATAATTTGTATAAAGCGATTTAAGGCCCCTTTCACACTTGTGCTGCAATTTGGTACTGCAAAGTCGCATGACAAGTCCTACCATTCAGATCTGTGTGACTTTAAAGTAGTCCCTGCACTACTTTGGTCCGACTTTGATGGGACTTGAGGTCCATAGGCCTAAAGCTCATCTTGGATACTTACCCTTCCCCACCCAAATTTTGCCAAGGCGCCCATGAAGAACCTGGTAGGCACCACAGGGTGCCACAGTACCCTGGTTAAAAAGGCTGATCTAGGGCACTGCTGCCTCTTGCTAGTCTCACCAGATTTGGTGATGTCACTACTGTGCTATTCTCTAATCTCCTTGCTGGAGAGGAACCTGTACCTGAGGACCTATAGTGCAAGGATCTCCCTGCTTCTGTTTTATTCATTCTGTGGATCTGTGATTCCTTCACCTAGATCATTACCCCACCAATCATTGAGTTGGGGGGGGGGCTAGGAAGTAACAGTGATACAAGGAAACAAAACCTGCCACCAGGATTTCTACCTCCACACAAAGTACAGATTAACCAGAAAAAGACATGCAAATATGGAAGAAGCTGGAGACCAAAAGAGAAGTCCATATTCATTTATTGATATTGTGTTAAAAGACCTCCAACACGTTTCAGGGATCAAAGGAACTCCCCCCCCCCCCCCCCCCCTTCATCAGGGCTACAGCAAAACATAATATAACGTAAATATATTATTGTAACTGATAAAATCATAAACTTTATGTTTTTTATATCAGTGACATTTATCATTCACAATTATATTCACATTATATTATGTTTTGTTGTAGCCCAGAGGAAGGGTGGGTTCCTTTGCCCGCTAAAACGCATTGGCTGTCTTTTAACACAATATCAATAAATTAATTTGGACTCATCTTTTGGTCTGCAGCTCCTTCCATATACAGTATGCACATTCTTTTTCTGGTAACCTGCTGAAGTACCCACTGGAGGGTAGCCTCGTCTGTTGCGATCAGCCTAACCTAAGCCAGTGGGCTCTACAGATGTTTTTTTTTTTACCCTCTCACTACCTTGTTTAAACAATGTTCCAGGGCCTCTTAGATGCCCTACAGTAGGGGTCCCCAACCCCCCCAGGCTGCGGACCAGTATGGTCCGTGGCTTGTCAGACACCAGGCCGCACTGCCACCGTGAGGAGAGAGGCTGTTTACATACCCGATCTCACCGCTATGTCAGATCCTGTAAGCCAGGTCTCCTCCTGGGAGATCAGTGCATCAGCGGCGCATTCAATTCTCCTAGGAGGGGAACCCTATTGTCAGCTGTGCATGTGCCCATTGTAAGTTTCCCTCCTTGAGAATCTATTGCCAGCTTCCTGCTCATCTGGCTAGCGCTGGGGAGAGGCTGCATAGCCATACATTGAGGATTCTCTGCAAAGAGAAAACTGCATCTGATGGTAGGCGATGGTGGCAAGTGACAAGATGCATCAAGTGGCAGGTTACAATGGCAAGTGACATGTTGCATCTGGTGGTAGGCGATGGTGGCAAGTGACACGATGCATCTGCTAGTAGATGACAGTAGCAAGTGACACGCTGCATTTAGTGGTAGTCGACGATGGCAAGTGACACGATGCATCTGGTGGTAGTCGAAGGTGGCAAGTGACAGGATGCATCTAGTGGTAGGTGACAGTGGCAAGTGACATGCTGCATCTGGTGGTAGTCGACAGTGGCAAGTGACACAATGCGTCTAGTGGTAGGTGACAGTGGCAAAGGACTGTGGCCAGTGACATGCTGCATCTGGTGGTAGGTGACGGTTGCAAGTGACATGCTGCATCTGGTGGTAGGCAAAGATGGCAAGGGACATGATGCATCTAGTGGCAGGTTACAGTGGCAAGTGACACGTTGCATCTGGTGGTAGGTGACGGTGGCAAGTGACACAATGCATCTGGTGGTAGGCGGTAGCTAGTGACAAACTGCATCTGGTGGCAGGTTACGGTGGCAAGTGACACGCTGCATCTAGTGGTAGTCGACGATGTTAAATGACATGATGCATCTGGTGGTAGGCGCCGGTGACACGTGACGCGATGCATCTGGTGGTAGTCGAAGGTGGCAAGTGACAGGATGCATCTGGTGGTAGGCGACAGTGGCAAGTGACATGCTGCATCTGGTGGCAGGCAACGCTGGCTAGAGACACAATGAATCTGGTGGCAGGCTACGGTGGCTAGTGACACACTGCATCTGGTGGAAGATGACGGTGGCAAGTGACACGCTGCATGTGGTGATAGGTGAGGGTGGCAAGAAACACAATGCATCTGGTGGTATATGATTGTGGCAAGTGACACACTGCATCTGGGGGCAGGCTATGGTGGCTAATGACAAACTGCATCTGGTGGCAGGCTACGGTGGCAAGTGACCCGCTGCATCTGGTGTTAGGCGACGGTGGTAAGGGACACGATACATCTAGTGGCAGGTTACAGTGGCATGCTATGGTGGCTAGTGACACACTGCATCTGGTGGCAAGTGACAATCTTCATCTGGTGGCAGGTGACGGTGACAAGTGATACCATGCATCTGGTGGCATGCTTCATCTGGTGGTAGGTGACTGTGGCTAGTGACACGATGCATCTGGTGGTAGGCTACAGTGACACGCTCAGGGCTTCCACTGATTCTGCATTATGGTGAGTTTAACTATTTCATTACAATGTAATAATAGAAGTAATATGCTTCAATCATCCTGACACCATATCAACCATGGTGTCAGGATGATTGAAGCGATAACACCAGCCATTCGGCCAACAACCATGCCCCCCCTCCCCCACCTTCCTCCACCCGCCGGTCCTTGGCAAATTAGATTTTCCTCCATGAAGCTGTTCCCTAAAGTACAGGGCAAGTCATGGAAGACATATATCCGCTGCAAGGAACCCACAGGCAATCCTGGAGACTAATCCTTTGCTCTCTATGTGGCTTTTTTTTGGGAACCGCTTCCAGAGTTCATTTCCTCTATAAGTGCAAAGATCTCACCAATCCAGGCCCAATCGAGATAGAAGAAAGCTGTGAAGTGGTTTGTCTCTCCAGCATCTTCTTTGAAAATCCGTTCTAAATCCTGCGTGTAATAACAGACTGCAGAGCCCAAAAAAAAAAATTACCTTGCGGTAATAAATTGACGGTACAGTGTCTGACCTGAAGACGAGGGTCGTTCGATGTGACGAAGGCCAGGCAGAAAGCTGTAAAAAGTTACTATCTTGTGCAGAGATTTTTACTGCGCCTGCTGTGTGAGTTTTATGTGTGGTCTGAGCTTCCAGGATGGTGGGTGAAGGCCATGGATGCAAAAAATCTGTTGTTATTGGGTTATGAAAAACAACCTTTGTCATTGACTAATAAACTCAAGATGCTTCTGGCCATATATGAAGGATCACGGCCGCCATAATCAAAAATGTCTGACAAACCTCAGGTCATAGAGGGAGTACTTATCCTGATGGACTTCGGCCAGAGCGCCTAAAGCCCAATGTCACGGTCAGGGGTCAGGCTCAGAGACCAGTAGCTATAGCAGTAGAGAGGCTCCCACCGACCAGCTGGATAAGTACAGAAGCAGGTCACCCGGGTGGATGACACGGGTTCATCCGAGGTGTGGGTTCTAAGCACTAACTGGTATTCACCAGAGCTCCTTATGGTGGAGATGGGTTTTGCTCATAGGCGTGCGCACAGGGTGTGCCTGGGCACACCCTAATCACCTAGGGCACATTAGCATTATCGCTCTGTTTGCCAGTGAGGAGATGGGAAAGATCTCCCTCGGACCTGCTCTGCCATAAGAGAAGTGCCACACACTTCTATTTCACTTTGCCAGCAGGGAGAGTAATGTATCGGGGCCATGTACATGTAGGCAAACACATGCATGTGTATTTAAACTTTGGGGTGCACACCCTAATGCAATAGGCTGCGCACACCTATGGTTTTGCTGCATGTTAGCACCAGGTTGTGGTCCTCAGGATCACCCCACCAGGAGGTGAGCAAGCCGGGGTCCAGTAGCAGATATAGCAAGTAGGGATCAAGCAGTAGTGTAGTCAGTAAACAAGCCAAAGGTCGGTTACAAGTGGTCGCAGATTGGGATCAAGCAGTAGCGTAGTCAGTAAAAAAGCCAAAGGTCGGCAATCCGTGGTAGTGGAGATAAGGACAGCTGCAGGTAGGCAAAGAAGCAAGATATCTGCTGGAGAGAGCACAATAATCTGACAAACAGGAAATGCAAAGGCTTGGCCAAAATGGGAAGTTCTTGGGAGGAGCAAGGAGTTCAAGGTTCACCAGAAACCAGGTACAAAGCAAGATTATTTAAATCAGACAGGATGCTGTTGAGCATCTCAGAAAGGTGCACTACTGCCAGACACAGCAGAGGTCTTAGGTTCAGATTCTGGTCCTGACACCGAACTCCAGCTTTACGATCACTTCAAATGCACATTTTGCTTTTTTTTTGCACAATACTGGGACTATTGGATGATATTAATTTAATTTAGTCTTTTTTATACTAATATATATATATATTAGGGATGCACCGAATAATCGGCGGCCGAACATTATTCGGCCGAAAATAGAAAAAATAGCACTTTCGGTGTTCGGCCGAATAAGTCAAAAGGCCGAATAATTTTGTGCCGAATAATAGGGCTGAACGATAGTCGATATGATATTGACTATCGTTCTGTGGCCGTAGGCGATATTTACAGGGGGAAGGGACTCGGAGGAGGACTCACAGACTTCCGTGTTAGGCAGGGGAAGCCGGGACACTTCAGCGGTGAGCATACATACATTACTCACTCGTGCACTGCAGCCCGCCCCACACATTCAGTGAGTCTTAGGGCTCTTTCACATGAGCGTTCCGTATGTCCGTTTTTCATCCCATCCGTTTGCGGATGAAAAACTGACATAATGTATCTCTATGTAAATACGGATGTCATCGGATGATCATCCTCTGACATCCGTTTTTTGTCAGTTCAGTTCAGTTTTTTTGAACGGAGGAGAACCCTATTTTTTCTTCCTTTCAAAAAACGGAACGGAAGCAAAAATGGATGTCAGTGGTGTCATCCGCAGACATCCGTATTTACATAGACATGCATTATGTCAGTTTTTCATCCGCAAACGGATGGGATGAAAAACGGACATACGGACCGGATGACACAAGTGTCATCCGTGTCCGTTACAAAAAAAAAAAAGGACCTGATCGGGCAAAAAAAAAGGAACGCCCGTGTGAAAGAGCCCTTACTCTCCTCCCTAGTTTTTTCAATGGCACATTCAGGAAGCCAATCATGCCGTGATTAGCTGCACAGCGAACCAATCACGCGTGCCTGCACACCTGATTGGTTCCACTGTGCCGCTACTCACGGCGTGATTGGCTTCCTGAATGTGCCATTGAAAAAACTAGGGAGGAGAGTAAGACTCATTGAATGTGTGGGGCGGGCTGCAGTGCACGAGTGAGTAATGTATGTATGCGGCTGTGCTCCTTTCCAGGCTACTACTAGTCCTCCTCCAGCCTCCTACTACCACCACTATGAGAGACTGTCTGTCAATGTATAATCTGATCGAGTCCACACTGACTGACTGTCACTGAGTAATTGATGTTACCACATTAACCCTGACCTGCCCAGTGCCCTGTATCTGCAATTAAAATTTACAAGGCTGCCTGCATGCTTCCTGATTTCCATTCCCAGCATCCTTCCCAATCCCTACAGTGTCACTAACATTAACCCTATGGTACAAGGCTGCAGTGTGCACTGAATCCCATTCCCTACAGTAACATTTAGGGAGAGAGAGAGACATGAGAGGACAAGAGAGAGAGAGAGACATGAGAGGACAAGAGAGAGAGAGAGTGAGAGGACAAGAGAGAGAGAGAGAGACACGAGAGGCCAAGAGAGGACAAAAAATTGGCAAAATAAATGGAAAAAATGCAAAACACCGCGTTCGGTATTCGGCCTTCGGCCAAACATTTTATTATTATTCGGCTTCGGCCAAGAATTTCATTTCGGTGCATCCCTAATATATAAATATATATATATATATATATATTATATATATATATATATATATATATATATATATATATATGATCGATAGATGGATATATATAATTTTTTGGAGGATGATATCAATTTATGATCTGTTACAATTTTTAGCACTGGAGTTTGTATTCATTATCTAGTAACGCGAAGTCTATTGTATTTATTTGCACTTTATTTATTTTTACATATATTTATATACGGCCACATTTGACATTTTATTCACATGCTATTGGATATCTTTGCATATAAGATTTTCACATATGTTGTATTTACCTTTAGCCAGGGCCACCATAACTTTCCTATTTTCAGACTAGCGTGAATGGGCTCTAAAGGCTTTGAAGTTGAATTTAAAGCGGTACATTACCGCATCTGTAGTGGGCGGGCTCTTGCTCTCATGGGCGGGCTCTTGCCGTAATGATCAGGTACCTCCCACAGAATTCTCTTCCTGCCCAGGAGACCTCTCCAGCTCCATTCTCTGCATATTACAGATCCCAGTAATGATCCATGGGTGTGCGCTGCACTGTACATGCACCACAGAAGGTTTACACAAAATTAAACACTGCCATCGACAACGTTTTACATTTTTTTTTTTTTGTGGTTTTATTTTTGTTTTTGTTTTTTATTCTGCTTTTTTTTCTGCTTTTTTTTCTTCAGTTTTTTTTCTGGGTTTTCTTCTGCTTTTGTTTTTTTTTTTTTTTTTTTTTAAGACTGCTCGGCTCCAAAAAAAAATACTCTACCTCCTATCGGCTTTTTATTTTCAGTCTTTAGTTACACTTTAAAGCGCGGTAGTTGTATCATAACTTTAAAAGTAATCTCAAGGCCGATCTCTTCTTCATATATGTATTTTTTTTTTAATGGTTTATTTCTTAATTGGAATGACACAAGATTGTGTTGTGTCCCCGTAGTTCTGGTTCCTCTGTGTCTTGCATATTGGAAAGGTTCTGTCTAGACATCTGATTAAGCAGATTTAGCGATGCAGCATTTGCGCTTGGCTGATACTAGATTGCTCTCGAATCTTCCTGCGAAGTGTGATGTTTCCCACACTGCGAGGCCAGCAGAGAAATCTTTTCTCGCATCTCTGCTTTTCTTGTATAGTTACATTTATATCACTTCTCCTGGACCCCATCCCAATTACCGGGTGATATTAAAAAAACTAAACCTAGCTGTTTTTTTATACGCAGCGTCGCCCACTGACCTCCTGCAGTTAGGAAGAGGCTGAATCTAATTTGCCTGGTGGCATGAATGATTTTTGACAGCTCTTGAGAGCATCTTAAAAAATTAAAGTCCATTTAAAGTGTACCTTTTTTTTTTTTTTTTTTCATGAAATAAATCAATGAGGCTTTAAAAATTCAAACCACATTGTTTCATTCAAAGTCAAAGAAGGAATTTTTCTGAATATAAACCTTTCCTGAGGCCATTAAAGTCTAAATGCCCAGGTCAAATTTAGCAGCCTTGGTTAACTTGACTAATTTACCAAGCTATGTTTTTATAATGACTTATAAGAGTTTTGCTTGCTTTTTTTTATATATATATATATATATATATATATATATATATATATATATATATATATTTATTTTTATTAAAAGCCCTGTTATTTTTGTATTGCCGTCAAAAAAGTAAACTGCATTTTTTTTTTTTTTTAATACTATAATATTAGACAATTACAGTATTAAACAGAGCAAGACTGCCATCTTCAGGCTGCAATGGCCTCTACAAGCTGAAATAACTTTTTGTTATGAAGCCTTTTGTTGATATAATGAACATGTGATTGAGAACCTTTTGTGATTGGTTTCCAATCATAAAGGGGAGACAGAGCTGTCAGTAACAACCAGGTTTAACAGCTAGTGGTCATACTGGTAGCATTCAAATGGAGGATTTTATTAACGTATGCTCTAGTGGTGCACCGAATTGAAAATTTTGGTGCCGAAACCTAAATTGTCAATTTTTTTTATAAAAATATATATTTTTCTAAATGTGTTTATATTCAACCTTTTTAATTAAAATCATAAGTTTAAATAAATATGAATTTGTTGTCAGCCATTATTGTCACCTTTTTGAAGCAGTGTTTAAAATCCTGCTTGTTGCATTTATGGTGCATATTTGGAAAACCGCACCAAAAACTCGCCTCCCCTTTTGAAATGCATTGAAAATGTGACAAGAATGCATCAAAAATGCACCTATATTGCATTTTGATGCATTTTTTGTGTCACATGACCTATGAAAAACACACCATGAGTAAGGTAAAATTGCGGTGAAATCGGGGCAAAATAACGGGCATTTTTTAGCAACCATTATTGACCTTCTTTTTTTTTTTTTTTCTCTCTCTTTCGGTACAATGCTGAAAATCCTATTTTCTGCCAAAATTTCAGTGTATCGCCAATATTCTCAACACCTAGCATAATGCTGAGGAATGTTTATATACAGATTGTGGGAAAGAAGTGGTTAAAGTGTATTCATTATTGCTTCCAGTACATATACATACGGCCAGAAGTTGTGGACACATGGCGATATTAACTTGTTGGATATTCTTTTTCATAACTTTGCATTATTGGGAAATCCCCCCCTCCTGCAAGATCTGCAATATTTTGGATGGTGTGTCTGTGGGAATTTTTACCCATTTGTGAGGACAGGTGCCGAGTTCCAATTCATCCCAAAAGTGCTCTGTGGAGTGGAGGAGTTGACGTCAGGGCTCTGTGCAGGACACTTGAGTTTCTCCACACCAAACTCATCAAACCATGTCCTTATGAAGTTGGCTCCACTCTTCCGTGAGGGCTTCCCACAAAAATCTGGAGTGGGTTGGTGGGAATTTCTTCCTATTGTGTCCAATCAGCCAAAGAAGACCTGACTCGCCATCAGCATTCCAATTCATTTCAAAATTGTTCTGTGGAGTCGAGGAGTTGACGTCAAGGCTCTGTGCAGGACTCCTGAGTTCCTCCACACCAAACTCATCAAACCATGTCCTTATGAAGTTGGCTCCACTCTTCTGGGAGGGCTTGCTACCAAAATCTGGAGTGTGTCGGTGGGAATTTCTCCCTATTGTGTCCAATTGGCCAAAGAAGACCTGACTCACCGTCAGCATTCCAATTCATCCCAAAAGTGTTCTGTGGAGTGGAGGACACGTGAGTTCCTCCACACCAAACTCATCAAACCATGTCCTTATGAAGTTGGCTCCACTCTTCTGGGAGGGCTTCCTACAAAAACCTGGAGTGTGTTGGTGGGAATTTCTTCCTATTGTGTCCAATCAGCCAAAGAAGACCTTACTCACCATCAGCATTCCAATTCATCCCAAAGGTGATCAGTAGAGTTGGGGTCAAGGCTCTGTAAAGACCACAGGAGATCCCTCATACCAAACTGATCTAACCGTGTCTTTATGGAGCTGGTTTTGTACACAGAGGACAGTCATGGTTGGAAGAGCACAATTGTCTACAATGTTTTTGTATAATGTCATATCAACAGTACTCTTCCATAGAAACCATAGCCAATAATATGGATTTGGTCCCTAACCCTTTCCCTCTTTGTGGCTATAACATCCTTCACCCTTCTGGGTAGGCTTTCCACAAGATTTTGGAGGGTGTCTGTAGGAATTTGTTCCCATTTAATGAGATGAGGTACTGGTAATGGGCGAGAAGACCTGGCTCACCAACGGTGTTCCAATTAACCACAGGAGATCCTCCATACCAAACTGATCCAACCGTGTCTTTATGGAGCTGGTTTTGTACACGGGCACAGTCCTTGTGGAACAGAGAAGGGTCTTCACCAAACTGTTACCACAAGGTTGGAGGGGCACAATTTGTCTACAATGTTTTTGTATAATGTCGTATCAACAGTACTCTTCCATAGAAACCATAGCCAATAATATGGATTTGGTCCCTAACCCTTTCCCTCTTTGTGGCTATAACATCCTTCACTCTTCTGGGTAGGCTTTCTACAAGATTTTGGAGGGTGTCTGTAGGAATTTGTTCCCATTTAATGAGGTACTGGTAATGGGCGAGAAGACCTGGCTCACCAACGGTGTTCCAATTAATCTTAAAGGTGCTAGTAGGGTTGAGGTCAGGGCTCTGTACAGGACACTCAAGTTCCTCCACACCAAACTGGTCAAACCATGTCTTTATGGAGCTGGCTTTGTACACAGGTACAGTCATGCTGGAACAGAAAAGGGTCTTCACCAAACTGTTACCACAAGGTTGGAAGAGCACAATTGTCTACAATGTCTTTGTGTGATGGAGTATTAACCACATTCTTCACTGGAGACGCTTGGACTTCATCATTTGGTGGGACATGATGTGCACATATATTTTGGGCTATATAAGTAGATGTGATCTGCTCCAAGTCCACAGCAGGACCTTATACAGCCTCAGGACTGCCAGTTGGACATCCGGATATTTTAAATTTTCCCTGTTCTAAGAGTGGACACGACTGCACTCATTGCATCGTACACAGCCAATGGGTTCGGAGGTAAACCGCTGTAGGACTGGGGTTCAAGGAGTTCATAGCCCCTTGTGCATTTTCCCAAAGACTGAACAGATTACTCAACGCTCTATCTCGCTATTTAAATACACAATGCAACATTTCTGTTAACTGTGTTTCTGGCAAGCACAGAATGCTTACAGCCCTGTGACTCCTCATACAATACTTCTCCTTTCCTCTGTGTTTGTCTTTTGATGGTTCTATAATTAGTTTACATACAGCGACAAACACTCTACAGATGACAGCTGCAGACCTGCACTCCGTTCGGGAACACACCAGTGATTTTCCCTTAATATGATGCACTTGCTGCCATCACTTCACCCTGCGACACGCATATTATGTGCCTTGCACCATCCGCCAGGGGTGAGGGGCTCCGCCTCGTTATATAAAGTAAACGTTCTCTATTTTGATCTCTCACTTCTCCCATCAGCTGGGGTCCTCGTATAAAGATCAAATCGGTATTTTTCTACATCGTTCCTTATTTATAAAGCTGCCATCAGCAGCCTATTTCCATTAAGAAAAAAATAACCCAAAAATGTATTTGTGAGGACTTTCCTTTTGTCGGACAAGAAAAATGTTGACTCCACCTTCCACTGGGTTGCACCTTATTTCATGCCACATGTTCTCTCTGCGTTCAAAAGTCATGTTAACCACTTCAAGACCGCAATACGTACAGTATCACACAAGTGAGTACACCCCTCACATTTTTGTAATTATTTTATTCTATCTTTTCATGTGACAACACTGAAGAAATGACACTTTGCTACAATGTAAAGTAGTGAGTGTACAGCTTGTATAACAGTGTAAATTTGCTGTCCCCTCAAAATAACTCAACACACAGCCATTAATGTCTAAACTGCTGGCAACAAAAGTGAGTACACCCCTAAGTGAAAATGTCTTTTTCCCTCCCCAGTGTCATGTGATTCGTTAGTGTTACAAGGTCTCAGGTGTGAATGGGGAGCAGGTGTGTTTAAATTTGGTGTTATCGCTCTCACTCTCTCATACTGGTCACTGGAAGTTCAACATGGCACCTCATGGCAAAGAACTCTTTGAGGATCTGAAAAAAAGAATTGTTGCTCTACATAAAGATGGGATAGGCTATAAGAAGATTGCCAAGACCCTGAAACTGAGCTGCAGCATGGTGGCCAAGACCATACAGCGGTTTAACAGGGCAGGTTCCAATCAGAACAGGCCTCGCCAAACAAGTTGAGTGCACATGCTCAGCGTCATATCCAGAGGTTGTCTTTGGGAAATAGATGTATGAGTTCTGCCAGCATTGCTGCAGAGGTTGAAGGGGTGGGGGGTCAGCCTGTCAGTGCTCAGACCATACGCCGCACACTGCATCAAATTGGTCTGCATGGCTGTTGACTCAGAAGGAAGCCTCTTCTAAAGATAATGCACAAGAAAGTCCGCAAACCGTTTTCTGAAGACAAGCAGACTAAGGACATGGATTACTGGAACCATGTCCTGTAGTTTGTCCTGTGGTTTGAGGAGACCAAGATAAACGTATTTGGTTCAGATGGTGTCAAGCATGTGTGGCGGCAACCAGGTGAGGAGTACAAAGACAAGTGTGTCTTGCTTACAGTAATGCATGGTGGTGGGAGTGTCATGGTCTGGGGCTGCATGAGTGCTGCCGGCACTGGGGAGCTACAGTTCATTGAGGAAACCATGAATGCCAACATGTACTGTGACATACTGAAGCAGAGCATGAACCCCTTCCTTCGGAGACTGGGCCGCAGGGCAGCATTCCAACATAACAGCCCCAAACACTCCTCCAAGACGACCACTGCCTTGCTAAAGAACCTAAGGGTAAAGGTGTCTCCAGACCTAAACCCTATTGAGCATCTGTGGGGCATCCTCAAACAGAAGGTGGAGGAGCGCAAGGTCTCTAACATCGACCAGCTCCGTGATGTCATCATGGAGGAGTGGAAGAGGACTCCAGTGGCAACCAGTGAAGCTCTGGTGAACTCCATGCCCAAGAGGGTTAAGGCAGTGCTGGAAAATAATGGTGGCCACACAAAATATTGACACTTTGGGCCCAATTTGGACATTTTCACTCAGGGGTGTACTCACTTTTGCTCCCAGCGGTTTAGACATTAATGGCTGTGTGTTGAGTTATTTTGAGGGGACAGCAAATTTACACTGTTATACAAGCTGTACACTCACTACTTTACATTGTAGCAAAGTGTCATTTCTTCAGTGTTGTCACATGAAAAGATAGAATAAAATATTTACAAAAATGTGAGGGGTGTACTCACTTTTGTGAGATACTGTGTATATATACGCTGCAACTTTGAAGTGCCCCTCCCTTTATACCCCCACTTGCTGTGATGAGCGCGACTTGCTCTCACTGCCTGTGTCCACCTCCGACATCATCTTCCCAGGTTGACAGCTGGGCTTGATCAGTCGCCCTTTCCCTACTGCCACTGAGTGGGAGGGGAGTGCTTATCAGTGCCACCTGTCAGTGCAGCTTATCAGTGTTCATTAGTGCCACCTATAAGTGCCCATCAGTGCAGTCTCATCAGTGTCGCCTGCCAGTGCCGCCTCATCAGTGCCCATCTGTGCAGCCTCTTCAGTGGTTATCAGTGAAGCCTCATCAGTGTCGCCTGCCAGTGCCACCTCATCAGTGCCCATCGGCGCAGCCTCATCAGTGCTTATCAGTGCAACCTCATCAGTGTCGCCTGCCAGTGCCGCCTCATCCGTGCTAATCAGTGCAGCCTCATCAGGGCTCATCAGTGTCGCCTGCCAGTGCCACCTCATCATTGCCCATCAGCGCAGCAATCACTTGGCACCAGGCATGAGCAATTATTTTTGCCTGATGCAGGGCCAGGGTGGGCAGGAGGGGCGGCTGCCCTGGGCGGAATGGGTTATTTCAGGGATGGGGGTGCCCTGACCCTAACCCTAAGGTAAGGAGGGGGCACAGTTTGGCATATTTACCCTGGGCACTGGATGACCTTGTCCCGGCACTGGCCTGATGCCCCGGATATGCAGCTCTGGGTGCTGGGCAGCGGATTTAAAAAACTGGTTCCTAACTTTTATTTGCTGGCTCCTAGATTGTAAGCAAATTTGTCAAGCCTTGCCTTAAATAATTTTTTATCCAAATGTGCAAATAAATGCAAAAACTGCAGCGAAAGGGTTAAAGGGCCATACTGGTAGAAAAGTGTTGGCAATACGTTGCTGAATTCCCCGGATTGTCTGCTGGACTTGCAATAACTCTATCAGAGGTTACAGAATGGCAGAGCTAAAGGAGCGACATTCCGTTATAACACTCATAATTCTTCTCAAATGCCACAAATTGCTAAACCTTCAATGTGGATTGAGGGATGGTGAGTGCAGGGGGGGGGGGATGACAAATGTTTCCTTTCAGCTCACGCATCCTATTTTATGTTAAATCTTTTGTTTCTGGATTCTGAAAAATATGAATAAAACGCAAAACCTATCATTGTTAACCAGAAGACTTCACTTCCCTCAAATTATTTCCTAAATTGCTACATAGACCTTGATATAATTTAGTGTTATTACAATGGCTCTTTCATTTCATTCTTGTGTCATTAGAATTCTGTAAAACTGGCAAAAAAAAATTGCATTTCTCTTACAAAACAAAACCAAAGAAAATTCCACTCACCAGCCAGTCTGCAACCAACCAAATTGTCCTGTCTTAACAGTTTGCGTTAGAAAATGGGGATTTGTTTGCACACATTAGCAAATACATGCGTAAGTTGCAGTGCCGCTCCAAGGCACCCTGCAGTCCTAACTCTTGAAAATTTGAGAGTCTCCATAGTGGAAGCAAATGCATTCTAATGGGTAGATGGAGGGCAGGTGAGCCTAGAGGTAGCCTACCCCTCCTTAAAGGCACAGGGGCACACTGGACACCCAGCTCATAGCTCTTCCTTAAAACCATAATGACCGAAATTACGGAATTCCCATCCCCTTACTTTAGCGATTGTCCTATCAGTCATCGATGACTATGTGAATATATAAAGCCATATGTGTTGGAAGGGGTTAACTCATTCTCTAGGTAAGGGCTCATCTTTAGACCAAGTGACCCATTGTCCCTGCCCCTCTAGCAGGATTCCCTATATAAGGTGGGAGGACAATTGTTGTGTATCTTGGTTGGGAAGAACATAGGCGAAGTGGAACGTTGTTGGTTCCCCCATGTGGGCTTCCCTAGTGATGGCTCTGTAGATGCCAGCACTGACCTAAGTAAAGAAATTGGACTTGGCTTGTGGCTGGAATAACATTATTCAAGTGGATGTTTGACACTCGAAGTGTGTAAGGTGGACCAGTACCCACTTAGTCCATGGATGGCTGGACAGGTACAATTCATAATACACTGCACAAGTCGTGGTGGACAAGATGCTAGGTACATAGTGTAGATCTGGTGGGAGGAGAATTGTGGTTTACCTTTTTAGATGGGAAGAACATGGGCGAAGTGGAACCTTGTTGGTTCCCCCATGTGGGCTTCCCTAGTGATGGCTCTGTAGATGCCAGCACTGACCTAAGTAAAGAAATTGGACTTGGCTTGTGGCTGGAGTAACATTATTTAAGTGGATGTTTGACACTCGAAGTGTGTAAGGTGGACCAGTACCTAGTTAGTCCATGGATAGCTGGACAGGTACAATTCATAATACACTACACATGTCCTGGTGGACAAGATGCTAGGTGCATAGTGTAGATCTGGTGGGAGGAGAATAGTGGTGTACCTTGGGTGGGAAGAACCTGGGCAAAGTGGAACCATGTTGGTTCCCCCATGTGGGCTTCCCTAGTGATGGCCCTGTAGATGCCAGCATTGACCTAAACGAAAAAGGACAGAAGACGTGCATTTATTGAATTGAAACCTAAAGTTCTGTGTTCAGAAGTATTGCTTTTTGTTAAGTAAAGAAATTGGACTTGGCTTTTGGCTGGAGTAACATTATTCAAGTTGATGTCTTAACACCCGAGAAGAAGTGTGTAAGGTGGACCAGTACCTAGTTAGTCCAGGCTGGACAGGTACAATTCATAATACACTACACAAGTCCCGGTACACAAGATGCTAGGTACATAGTGTAGATCTGGAGGGAGGAGAATTGTGGTGTACCTTGGATGGGAAAAACATGGGCTAATTGGAACAGTGTTGGTTCCCCCATGTGGGCTTCCCTAGTGATGGCCCTGTAGATGCCAGCATTGACCTAAAAGAAAAAGGACAGAAGACTTGGGTTTATTGAATTGAAACCTAAAGTTCTGTGTTCAGAAGTATTCCTTTTTGTTAAGTAAAGAAATCGGACTTTACTTCTGGCTGGAGTAACATTATTCAAGTGGATATCTGACACCAGAGATGTGTATAAGGTGGACCAGCACCCAGTTAGTCCATGGACGGCTGGACAGGTACAATTCATAATGCACTACACAAGTCCTGGTGGACAAGATGCTAGGTACATAGTGTAGATCTGGAGGCAGGAGATATGTGATGTCCCTTGGATGGGAAGAACATGGGCGAAGTGTGAAACCTTGTTGGTTCCACCATGCGGGCTTCCCTAGCGATGGTACATGAAAACAAGAGAAACAAAAGGTACCTCCTGATTAAGTTACTGGGTAAATATCACTCCAGTAAAATTATGGGAAACTGACTCACTGTATTGGTGGTGCCCACCCCTTCAAACTTCAGAACACAATTCACAGTTCCCTAGTGATGGCCCTGTAGGTGCCAGCACTGACCTGAACAAAAAAGGACAGAAGACTTGGGTTTATTGAACTGAAATCTAAAGTTCTGTGTTCGGAAGTATTCCTTTTTGTTAAGTAAAGAAATTGGACTTGGCTTCTGGCTGGAGTAACATTATTCAAGAGGATGTCTGACACCCGAGAAGAAGTGTGTAAGGTGGACCAGTACCCAGTAAGTCCATGGACGGCTGGACAGGTACAATTCATAATACACTACAAAAGTCCTGGTAGAAAAGATGCTAGGTAGGTACATAGTGTAGATCTGGAGGGAGGAGAATTGTGGTGTACCTTGGATGGGAAAAACATGGGCTAAGTGGAACGATGTTGGTTCCCCCATGTGGGCTTCCCTAGTGATGGCCCTGTAGATGCCAACACTGACCTAAATGAAAAAGGACAGAAGACTTGAGTTTATTGAATTGAAACATAAATTTCTGTGTTCGGAAGTATTCCTTTTTATTAAGTAAAGAAATTGGACTTGGCTTCTGGCTGGAGTAACATTATTCAAGAGGATGTCTGACACCCGAGAAGTGTGTAAGGTGGACAAGTACCCAGTTAGTCCATGGATGGCTGGATAGGTATAATTCATAATATGCTACACGAATGCTGTTGGACTTGGGCCTGGATGCTAGGTACATAATGTAGACCTGGTTGGGTTAGTAGTGGTGGTGATCAGGGAAAAAGTGGTGAAAAGCAGACCCCTCTACGGAACATGTGACATGGGCCCCAGGTGTTTGACTAGACCAGGGTTTCTCAACCTGGGTTCCTCCAGAGGTTGCTAGGGGTTCCTTGGGCAAATGTAGCTTCTCAGATAAGTTACCATTGATCTGTAAGGGGGGGTTATTCCTCCCAATGACCACAAGTGTAAGGATCATTCTTCCCACTGATCATCACACTAATGTATTATGAGTTGTAGATATAGTAATTTTTAACAGGGGTTCCCCGAGACCAGAAATTTATTTTAAGGGTTCCTCTGTGTTAAGATTCAGAGAGTGCCAAAGTCCTGATCTTGAACCACAAAGAAACACCGGGCCCTGCAACGTGAAAACTTCCAGCCAGTTATGTATCGGTGCTATGTTGCACCAAGAGGATGGTGTAGCGTAGGGGTTTAAACCCTCTATCCATACACAATGCGGCAGAAAGTGAAGATCTGCATGGACAGTGAGGTGGGTTGGGCCCAAGTACAGCCCTGTAATATAGTGCGCCCCCTAGAGAGGTGTTGAACTGGAGATGGCCAGGGACCTGCTTACACATGATTGTGTTGCAACACAAAGATTAGGCATGACATTGCTTTAACAGAGAAAACTACCTTCTGCTCTCAGGTATGATGGTTAGAAGCCAGTTGACTCTCATTCTTCAATTGTGTAGTTATTTAAAGTACAGTGCCTTGCGAAAGTATTCGGCCCCCTTGAACTTTGCGACCTTTTGCCACATTTCAGGCTTCCAACATAAAGATATAAAACTGTCATTTTTTGTAAAGAATCAACAAGTGGGACACAATCATGAAGTGGAACGAAATTTATTGGATATTTCAAACTTTGTTAACAAATAAAAAAACTGAAAAATTGGGCGTGCAAAATTATTCAGCCCCTTTACTTTCAGTGCAGCAAACTCTCTCCAGAAGTTCAGTGAGGATCTCTGAATGATCCAATGTTGACCTAAATGACTAATGATGATAAATAGTATCCACCTGTGTGTAATCAAGTCTCCGTATAAATGCACCTGCACTGTGATAGTCTCAGAGGTCCGTTTAAAGCGCAGAGAGCATCATGAAGAACAAGGAACACACCAGGCAGGTCCGAGATACTGTTGTGGAGAAGTTTAAAGCCGGATTTGGATACAAAAAGATTTCCCAAGCTTTAAACATCCCAAGGAGCACTGTGCAGGCGATAATATTGAAATGGAAGGAGTATCAGACCACTGCAAATCTACGAAGACCTGGCCGTCCCTCTAAACTTTCAGCTCATACAAGGAGAAGACTGATCAGAGATGCAGCCAAGAGGCCCATGATCACTCTGGATGAACTGCAGAGATCTACAGCTGAGGTAGGAGACTCTGTCCATAGGACAACAATCAGTCGTATACTGCACAAATCTGGCCTTTATGGAAGAGTGGCAAGAAGAAAGCCATTTCTTAAAGATATCCATAAAAATTGTCGTTTAAAGTTTGCCACAAGCCACCTGGGAGACACCAAACATGTGGAAGAAGAGGCTCTGCTCAGATGAAACCAAAATCAAACTTTTTTGGCAACAATGCAAAACTTTGTTTGGCGTAAAAGCAACACAGCTCATCACCTTGAACACACCATCCCCACTGTCATACATGGTGGTGGCAGCATCATGGTTTGGGCCTGCTTTTCTTCAGCAGGGACAGGGAAGATGGTTAAAATTGATGGGAAGATGGATGGAGCCAAATACAGGACCATTCTGGAAGAAAACCTGATGGAGTCTGCAAAAGACCTGAGACTGGGACGGAGATTTGTCTTCCAACAAGACAATGATCCAAAACATAAAGCAAAATCTACAATGGAATGGTTCACAAATAAACATATCCAGGTGTTAGAATGGCCAAATCAAAGTCCAGACCTGAATCCAATCGAGAATCTGTGGAATGCACTGAAAACTGCTGTTCACAAACGCTCTCCATCCAACCTCACTGAGCTCGAGCTGTTTTGCAAGGAGGAATGGGCAAAAATTTCAGTCTCTCGATGTGCAAAACTGATAGAGACATACCCCAAGCGACTTACAGCTGTAATCGCAGCAAAAGGTGGCGCTGCAAAGTATTAACTTAAGGGGGCTGAATAATTTTGCACGCCCAATTTTTCAGTTTTTTTTATTTGTTAAAAAAGTTTGAAATCTCCAATAAATTTTGTTCCACTTCGAATACTTTCGCAAAGCACTGTATACCCGCATACCGCTAGTCTTCAAACATTCCTCACAATGGGGAGCTGTATGTCCCAGGAGCAAAAATACGCCCCCAATTTATGTAGTATGGCCTCTTGCACCCAAGTGCATGTGCACTTAAGTTGGTTGGATCGAAATTTGGTGGAGCTTGGTAGAACTGGTTGTACTTCGATCCATCTATGGCCCTTTCACTTCATGAGAAGTTGAACTAATGATTCACCTCTCACAGACAGGCTTGATGGAAAATGTTTGTTCGATCAGAGCTGCAGCCATTAGGCTGCAGCGCTGATTAGGGTGTTCTAAAAGCAGAGGAGTCCCTACTGTTTGAATACAGTAAGACAGCGGGGAGGATGCCTCCATACACCTTGCCTGTGATGCCTCTATCCACCAACCTATGAGCTAAAGGGGGCCTCCAATGCGGCCCCTGACATCACCAAAGGGCCGCACATAATGTTCAGTAAATGTAATGCTTGAGAGGAGTGTCAGACTGAAGACCTTACAGAGAAAATGAGGGTCAGAGAGTGAGGATAGGATACATTGTTGGCTGGGGATATGCTGCAAAAGGTGATACCAAAACGATGATGGGCCCAGATGAGGAGGCAACATGGTCAAGTGTCAGGCCCCCCTGGGGACCCTGCGATCCCCAAGCAAACGCGTACTACAGACAGCTACCAAGAGCGTCACCAGAGGAGGGAGACTCAAAGATCCCCACCAAATACCAACAAATGTGAAAACACATGAACCATGGTTCTCATCCAGCTGCTCTCCCAGAGCCTACTGCCAGCTGCGGTTCCATACAGAAAGTTCTGGATTTATTCCTTTTTCACGTGAAGCCATCTCCATTTTCTGGGCGGATATTGCACCCGGCTTCTCATTACACATTAATCCATTTCCCAGCACTGAACACACTCCACTGGATTCCCTCTTCATATAAAACATCTCCTAGCTAAGCTGTGGCCATCCAGTTCTCCAGACAGCGCTGAGGTTAATGTGAGTTCAATACGAGAGAATCCAGAGAGGTCATCTAGAGAGCGTCAGACGATGGGCCCAGATCCGGAGGCGACGTGGTCAAGTGTCAGGCCCCCTGGGGACCCTGCGAGCCCCGAGCAAACGCTTACTATAGACAGCTGCCAAGAGGGTCACCAGAGGAGGGAGACTCCAAGATCTCCACCAAATACCAACAAAACATTCCTCTACTGAGAATCTCTGACAATTATTTCTTGCTGGGTGTAGTGGAATTCACGTAAGCCGGTATTTTCAGGACACAAATAGAGTCATTATTTTCACAAACTTTGATCTTCAAGCAAAACTCCAGGCACAACCGATCAATACATTGCTGGAATCAATAAAGGAGAAGTTCGGGGGGGAAGCTGGTTTGGCTGTACTACTTCTGTGGGGTGCAGTTCGTTAAAAAAAAAATTAAACTCAATTTTTTTCATCAATTTAGGGCAATTTGTATTCTGCTACATATTTTTGGTAAAAGAAAAATCCCAATAAGTGTATTTTAATTTTGCGCAAAAGTTATCGCGTCTACAAACTAGGGGAAAGATTGATGTCATTTTATTTCTTTATTTTTTTTTTTTTACTAATAATGGCGGCAGTCTGAGGCCCCGTTCACACTGGGGCGATCCGACTTCCCAGGGCGACCTCCGAGGTCGCGGTGCGAGCAGCGCGCCTCGACCTCGGAGCGGCCGGCACGGACTTCATAGCATTGAAGTCTATGACGGTCGCTCTGGGTCGCCCCAAAGAAGCTCCGGACCCTTTTTCTAAGTCGGAGCGACTTGTGTCGCTCCTATTAGAACGGTTCCGCAGCTTCTCTATGGAAGGCGACCTACGGCGACCTGTGAGGCGACCAGGTCGCCCCAGTGTGAACGTTTTAGCAGGACTGACACATTGCAGATCAGACACCTAACTGACATTTTTGGGGGGACCAGTGACATTACAGATGGTAAGAATGGTTCCAGGAGGGGTGATTTGGGGGGATTTGTGTTAGGAGGGGGGGAACAGGACTTGTGCTAGGAGGGGGATTTGGGAGGTTTGTGCTAGAAAAAGTAGGGGAAGGGATTTGTGCTAGGATAATTTTTTTTTTTTTTTTTGGGGGGGGGGGGGGGGATTTATGCAATTTGGGATGATTGGGAGGTATTTGGGCTAGGAGGGGAACTTTGGGGGGGAGGGATTTGTGTTATGATGGGAAAGATTGTGGGGAAGGGGAATTTGTGTTGGGGGGATAATTGCGCGGGCGCTGGACCCAAATAAAATTGATGTCCTTTTTTTCCCACAAATAGAGATTTCTTGTGGTGGTTTTTTTTTTTATTTATTGCGCTATAAACAAAGAGCGACAATTCTGAAAAAAAAAAAATATATATATATATATATATATATTTTGCTATATAACATTCTCAATAAAAAAAATTCCCAATAAAAAAATTTAAAAATCAAATCTTTTCATCATTTTAGGCCAATTTGTATTCTGCTACATATTTTTTGGTAAAACCAAAATCCTAATAGGCGTATTTTGATTGGTTTGCGCGAAAGTTATCGCATCTACAAACTAGGGCAAAGATTTATGTAATTTCTATTTATTTATTTACTAATAATGGCGGCAATCGGTGATTTTTAGTGCGACTGCGACATTGCAGCGGACAGATCAGACACATAACTGACACTTTTGGGGGGTACCAGTGACATTACTACAGTAATCAGTGCTAAAAATATGCACTGTTACTGTAATAATGACACTGGCAGGGAAGGGGTTAACACCAGGGGCGATCAAAGGGTTAAGTGTGAGCCTAGGGGGTGTTTTCTAACTTGTGTGGGGGATGGGCTCAATAGATGAACAAAGAGACCTGTGTTCCTAAATAGGAGGAACACAGAATCCCTGTGTTCATCACTAACAGAACGGCGGTCTGACTTCATGGGGAGTGATCGCGGGTGGCTGGCGGGCGGACATCGCATCCGCCTGGACCGTCTGATTGGCTCCCCCTCTGGCCAATCGGTGGGGATGCGTGCCCCGCTATTTATTACACAAAGCGACGTACAGGTATGTCGTTTCACGTAATCGAGCCAAACTGCCGCAGTAAAACTACAGCGGCTGGTTGGCAGAGGGTTAAAGTAGTTGTAAAGCCTTTCGAGATTTCACCCCATTGCATTCTATGCTGTGCTGAGCCTGATCCGTTCCAGTGATGTGCCTGAGCGCAGCCGCTCCAGCTGCTGTCTCTCTCCTCATTGGACAGATCGATAGCAGCAGAAGCCATTGGCTCCTGCTGCTGTCAATTCCTGTGATGTGGGAGGCGGGGCTGTGTTCCGCTGTCTGTGTCAATAGGTGCAGCAGCAGGACTCGGGGGCGGGCCGAGTGGAAAACAGCTTTCTGAGGGGGTCCCTTAGGAAGAGAACTAGCCAGGAGCGCTCATGAGGGACCCCAGAGGAGGATCAGGGCTGCTCTGTGCAACAGCATTACACAGAGCAGGTAAGGGCTCACTGCACACTGCAGCTCAAAGGAGCTCAAAGTCTGCACACTACAGCTCAAAGGAGCTCGAAGAATGCACACTGCAGCTCAAAGAAGCTCAAAGAATGCACACTGGAGTGGAAAGGAGCTCAAAGAATGCTCCTTGGAGCGGAAAGGAGCTCAAAGAATGCACACTGCAGCGCAAAGAAGCTCAAAGAATGCTTACTGCAGCTTAAAGGAGCTCACAGAATGCTCATTGGAGCGGAAAGGAGCTCAAAGAATGCACACTGCAGCGCAAAGAAGCTCAAACAATGCACACTGAAGCAAAAAGGAGCTCAAAGAAGCCCTTTTGAGCTTTTATTTATTTTTGCGTTTTTGAGAATAGCTAGTGCCCCAAAGAAGCTCAAACGTTTATTCCAGCTTTTTGTTTTGTTTACACAGTGGTTAATACTATCTAGGAGGGTTTGTGAAAAAAAAACTCTTATGCTCAAAAACGCGCACAAGAGTTCAAAAAAGCGTCTTCAAGCTGAAATAAAAGCTTAAATGCCTGCAAAAGAAGCGATTCTGTTTGCGCGCTATTTTTTTTTTTTTCTTTTCATTTTTTCATTTTTGCAATATGCTAATTGCAGCAAATTTGCGCCACGTTTGGGGTGCCATTGCAGTGTCACGGGAATCGCGTGGACGTCCCACAACTTGCAGTGGTCCGGGCTCGTGGGCAGAATCGCCTATATGTGAATGGAGCCCAAGAATCGAGGACATGCCATTTTAAGATCAGGAGGAGGAGTACATTTTGAGATTGCGATTTTTTTTTTTTTTTTTTTTTTGTTTGTTTTTTTGGTTTTTTTTTTTTTTTTTAAATCATGCAGCTCTAGTGTATGTGGATAGAAGTATTTGCTGGGACTGGCACTTGTAGTACATTGTGGAGCGGAGACTTGCGCAGTTGGCTGTGCTCACCTTGCCTCGGGCTAGTCGGCGGCCTTTCTGCCAAGCTGCTGCAATATGGCAGAGGACGCCCGGCCTCGGCAAAAAAACAATTATTGCAATTAACCTGTGGCTGGTATCCGGAAAGCAGAACATGCCAGGCTTCCGCCAAAGCTTACTACAGCGTGCGAAACGCGTTGTCTGCTTGTAGAACGCTCCCCCTGCCGCAGTGTCTGTGTGCGTTGTTCTGGGGATACAAAGCCGTAATATCAACTGTGACCGCAGAAGCCAGAAAGGTTTTTAGTTTATTTTGGATACAAAAAAATCATTCTGGGGTTTGCTCTGAAGAGTATCTTAACCACTTCTGGACTGGAAGATTTACCCCCTTAATGACCAGGCCATTTTTTTTTGTGATTCAGCATTGCGTTATTTTAACTGACAATCGCGCAGTCGTGCGACACTGTACCTAAATTAAATTGATGTCCTTTTTTCCCCCACAAATCGAGCTTTCTTTTGGTGTTTATTTCTCTATCGCTCATTGACAGACGTAGTCTTCTTGATTCTCAAGAGCTGGGTTATGTTGTCTCCGCAGGAGTAGGACTAGGCAGAATGACAAAACGTTCTGGCTCCACCCTAGGGGGCAGTCCCTGAGGGTATATCCTCCCTCTCTCTGCTACAGGGAATCAGTTTTTTTCTGTCTAGTCAGGAGTAAGGACCTAAGTTCCTTGCTGGGATCTTTTGGTCCTGGCAAGACTTTTTTTCTTTAAGAAAAAGACATTTTTTAGGTAGTTTTCTCCAGTGTTTTTTTCCTGTGAGATCTTCAAGCAAAAATGCCGGACTGGGCGACACTTGTGGTCACCCCAGCCGGCCTACGAGCGCGTGCAGACCAGGCATTGCGCTTGGTCGGCCGCGACATATTCAAGTAAGTATGCGGGGCCGGGCGACGGGCTGGATGTGAGATCCAGTGGTCACCCCGGTTTCTGCCTAAAAGCGCGTGCAGACCAGTGCGCTGAGTCGGCCGCGACGGAGTCCCAGTAAAGGGACTGACTTTGCGAGTTAAAAGCTCGCTTGGACGCCAGGACCAGAGAGTCGAGGCGTCCACAAACCCCCACCTCGGTGGAGAGGGTATTATGAAGAGAGGGTGCCTGTCGGTTCGGTATGGTGAGTAAAACGTTCCCTTTTTTCCTCATTTATGAGGCAGTATATATTATGGGCCCCTCCATATATGGTCAGTATATATCTGACACTTACAAGTCCCCCTTGTAATACAGCATGTGTTTGTGGGAAGTGGACTTGGTTCAAGAGCTAACACTCTACCCAGCAGACTGTAACATTACAGCAAACATAGGAGGTATAATCCTACCTTATGTGCAGTGTATCTCTGTAGATCCATATGTCACCTCTCAGCAGAGTGCAGGTGGATGTGCTGGGAAGACGATATCGGCGGTCCGCCGCCATTTTGCCGTAGACCGAATGCATGTATGTCCTCAGGTCACGCCGGCCGCCATGTTTTTGGAGTCTTATGTCTCTTCTATGGGGGCGGCCATGTTTTGTGAGCCCAGCTTCCTCGTGGAGGGCTGGGAACGCCGGAAGGCGTACACAGGGGGCGGAGCCACGCCTTCTGCCCGGGAAAAAGCAAACAGCTCCTTCCAGTCTGTGTAAGACAGACGCTGGCTGCAGTTTGTTGGAAACTGCACTGCATCGGTTGGTGAGCCTTGGGGGTCCCTCTCTCTCTCTCTGGGATCGAGAAGCAGGTACTCTGAGGGGCGCTATTGCGCTAGGGGGAGACACACAAAAAAAAAAAAAAAAAAGTTTTTTTGTTTTTTTCTGGCAAAGTGTCCTGTATTAACATGGACCCTGCCACTCATGTATCTCCTCCGGATCCCCTCGAGGGGTCTGCGGGATCCTCCAGCACCCCATTGACAATTGAATCTTTGTCAGCTATTATGGAAACTTTTGTGTCCCGGGTGGAAGTGGCTTGTCAGGGACAGGGCGCAAGAAAGCGACCCCCGCCTAACCCCTTATTATCTGAAACCTCGGATTCAGACTCTGAGCCTATTTCTGCAGTTGCAGGTACTTCATCTGGTATTGGTGTCTCGGGTCCTGTCTCTTCAGACAGTGAGGAGGATGTTTCGGCATCTGCCATAGCCCGAGAGGAAGCGTTGGTAAACGCACTCATTGTATCTGTTCAAGAGACTTTAAGGTTACAGGGTATTCCATCAGAAATAGCTGAAACTGAGATCCCTTTTGGGACTAAAAAGCGCATCAAAGTGGCAAAGGTTTTTCCATCGCCCAAATGTTTTGGCAATCCAATCGATGAAGAATGGCGTCTGCCAAAACGCACTTTTAATATTTCCAAACGCATTGACAGGCGTTATCCGTTTGAGGAAACCCTTATTAAGAAATGGACAGAACCACCTGTGGTGGATTCACCAATTGCTAGATTGAATAAAGCCACGGTTATTCCTTTAGAAGACGCTCCGTCTTTTAAAGATCCAGTGGATCGCAAGATAGAAGCTATGTCTCGCACCATGTTTTCCTTGATTGGATCAGCTTTCAGGCCAATAATTGCTATTGGTCTGGTTTCGCAGGCTGTAACTGAATGGACCAAGTGGTTGCGCCGGGACTTAGAAGAAGTCCCTCAGGCGGTATCAGATTTGTTGGAACAAATGATACAGGGGTTACAGTTTGTATGTGATGCGGCGTTAGACGCCACTCCATTAATGGCGCGAGCATCAGTCTCAGCAGTGGTTCTCAGGCGTACACTGTGGCTAAAAGGTTGGATAGCCGACCAAGGTTCCAAAAAAGCTTTGGCTAATATCCCCTTTTCAGGAGAGCGTCTATTTGGAGCCAACTTGATGAGATCATTAAGGATCTCACCGGTGGAAAAAGCACCTTTTTACCGCAAAATTTTAAAGGTAAAGGAACTCGTCAAAGACGAGGGCCTTCTTTTTCTGCTCACAAGAGGTTTTTTCGTCCCGCGGGTGAAAAAATTAAGTCCTCCAAGGTTCCTACAGGAGGCGTCAGGGGTCGTTGGTCGGGCAAGCAAAAGCCCGCCCCCTCCAGACCTGAAGATAAACCATCCAAAGCCTGAAGGTGCGCCCCCACCCATAACTGGGGTGGGGGGACGTCTTCGCCGGTTCCCGGATCCATGGCTTTCCAGAATCCCGGACAAATGGGTTTGCGAAGTCATAAAGTCAGGGTACAAGATCGAGTTTCGATCTCTCCCACCGGCGCGATTCTTCCCTTCCAATATCCGACTATCTCCGGATCGTCTAGAAGATCTGCGGAGAGCAGTCACAGATCTACTACAACAAGGAGTGGTAGTCCACGTTCCTTGGACAGAACGGTTTCAAGGGTTTTATTCAAACCTGTTTACAATACCCAGGAAAGAGGGCAAAGTGCGTCCAATTCTGGACTTAAGAGCACTCAATTCTTTCGTCAACATAAGAAGATTCAGAATGGAGTCCATTCGCACGGTAGCAGCCTTCCTGCATCCAGGGGATGTCCTAGCGTCCATAGACATCAAGGACGCCTATCTTCACATTCCCATTTTCGCAGGACATCAGCGTTTTCTACGCTTTTCCGTAGAGGAGAACCACTATCAGTTTGTGGTGTTACCTTTCGGTCTCGCCACGGCTCCGCGGGTCTTCACAAAAGTGTTGGCCCCAATGTTGGCACTTCTGCGCCAAAGAGGTATATCGATTCTAGGTTACCTAGACGATCTTCTGCTTCATGCAGAGTCTCCTCAGACCTTGCTACAAAACATAGAAATTACTATGATTTCTTTACAGGAATTCGGGTGGCTGGTGAACCAGCAAAAGTCTTTTCTGGTTCCCACCCAGAGGCTCGAATATCTGGGTCTAATTCTAGACACAGTCAGGACAAGAGTGTTTCTTCCGGTAGGGAAACTTCGAAAGATTCAATCAGCAGTCCAGTTGTTACTGTCCAACAGCTGGTCTTCCCTTCGGACTTGCATGAGGGTTCTGGGGTTGATGGTGGCTTCATTCGAAGCAGTCCCATTTGCCCAGTCCCATACCCGAATTCTTCAGCAAGAGATTCTCCTCAGACGGAATCGGAATCCGGAATCCCTGGACAATCAGATACGATTGAGCAAACAGACCAGAGAGTCTCTGGTTTGGTGGCTTCGGTCTCCAATGCTCAGCCAGGGAAAGTCATTTCTGCCAATATATTGGACGATAGTGACCACGGATGCCAGTCTATCCGGATGGGGAGGAATTCTCGGTCAATTATCTGCCCAGGGACTTTGGTCCCCGGAAGAATCCAGATTACCGATAAATGTATTGGAACTGAGAGCGATCAGACTTTGTCTGATTCACTGGACCGAGCAGCTCCAGGGCAGCCCGGTTCGGATCCAGTCGGACAATGCCACGGCCGTGGCTTATGTCAATCACCAGGGGGGCACCAAGAGTGTCCGAGCGGCCAAAGAAGTGGCTTGCATTCTTCGCTGGGCGGAACGATTTGTTCCAGCAATCTCTGCGGTGTTCATTCCGGGGGTGGAGAATTGGCAGGCAGATTATCTCAGCCGTCAGACCCTGGATCAGGGGGAATGGTCCCTCCATCCAGACGTTTTCCACCAGTTGTGCCTACGGTGGGGCACCCCGGATGTGGATCTGTTGGCATCACGATTCAACAGGAAAGTTCAGAGATTCGTGGCTCGCTCCCGCGATCCTCTAGCAGAAACCGCAGACGCACTGATCGCCCCGTGGGGGCAATACCAGCTAATATATGCCTTCCCTCCTCTCGCGTTACTGCCAAGACTTCTTCGCAGGGTAGAGGAGGAAGGAATCCCAGTAATCCTGGTAGCTCCGGACTGGCCTCGTCGAGGTTGGTACGCCGACATGGTCAGACTGGTGGCGGACGTCCCGTGGAGACTTCCTCTCAGAGAGGATCTACTGTCTTAGGGACCGATCTTCCATCCTGCTTTACGATCGCTGGCTTTAACGGCCTGGCTATTGAGACCCAGGTGCTGAAGGACAAAGGTTTGTCAGCTTCAGTTATTCCTACTCTAGTTGAAGCAAGGAAAGCGACTTCCAGAAAGATTTATCATCGCACATGGAAGTCCTACATTGCATGGTGTGAACCTTTGGGGTTCCGTCCTCGGTCTTATTCGATTAGTCGAATATTGGCTTTTCTGCAACAAGGGGTTGAGCAGAAACTGGCCTTGAGTACTATCAAGGGTCAGGTCTCAGCATTAGCCATCTTCTTTCAGAAGCCTTTGGCTACTCATTCCTTGGTGCGGAATTTCATCCAGGGGGTGCGACATCTGGCTCCGCCAGTGCACGCGCCGTTACCCCCCTGGGATCTTAATTTAGTGTTGTCGGTTCTTCAGAAACCTCCCTTTGAAGATATTAGGGAGATTCCTCTACCCACGTTGTCCCAGAAGGTGGCCTTCTTGGTGGCTATTACTTCTGCACGCAGGGTGTCAGAACTGGCCGCATTATCTTGTCGTTCACCATATCTGGTGGTTCATAGAGATAAGGTGGTTCTTCGTCCGAATCCATCCTTCCTACCAAAAGTAGTTTCAGAATTTCATCTGAATGAAGAAATTGTATTACCTTCCCTGTGTCCTAAGCCCAGTCATCCTCGGGAATTTGCTTTGCACTCCTTGGATGTGGTCCGGGTGATCAGGGTATACTTGAAAACGACAGACTCGTTTCGCAAGACGGATTCACTTTTTGTGATCCCAGATGGACCCAAAAAGGGGTTGCCTGCATCTGCCGCGACCATTTCCAAATGGATCAGACAGACGGTAGTACAGGCTTATTCTATTAAGGGTCGGGAGCCCCCGTTCCCTGTTAAGGCGCACTCCACTCGGGCACTTAGTGCGTCATGGGCCTTTCGCCATCAGGCGTCAGTGGTCCAGGTGTGCAAGGCGGCTACCTGGTCGTCGGTGCATACCTTCTCTAAACATTATAAAGTTGATGTAATGGCATCGTCTGATGCCTCATTTGGCCGCAAGGTTTTGCAGGCCGCAATTTGAGGAGACCAGTGGTCTACCTCGAGGGTTTTTTTCCGTTGGAAATTTTTTTCTTTTAGTCTCATTCTTTGTTTATAATGAGCCTTTAAAACTTCTAGTTTGGCACCGGTTGGGCCTACTAGATTGGATTTGATTTTGTCAATCCCACCCCTCATTTGTGGCACTGCTTCTGGATGTCCCAGCTCTTGAGAATCAAGAAGACTACGTCTGTCAATGAGCGATAGAGAAAAATGGATTTTTGTAAGAACTTACCGTAAAATCCTTTTCTCTTAAGCTCATTGACAGACGTAGTACCCGCCCCTCTATCATTGAGTTGGGTTGGGTTAATTTCTCTGTACTGCTTTAAACAGAACTGATTCCCTGTAGCAGAGAGAGGGAGGATATACCCTCAGGGACTGCCCCCTAGGGTGGAGCCAGAACGTTTTGTCATTCTGCCTAGTCCTACTCCTGCGGAGACAACATAACCCAGCTCTTGAGAATCAAGAAGACTACGTCTGTCAATGAGCTTAAGAGAAAAGGATTTTACGGTAAGTTCTTACAAAAATCCATTTTTTTTTTTTTTCGCTATAAACCAAAAAAGAGCGACAATTCTGCTATACAGTAAACCCCCGCTCCATCGCGGTTCAGTTTTTGCGGTCCCGGTATAGTGCGTTTTTTTTCTGTAATGTTATTTTACTATATAAATTATTGAAAATTAAATATTTTTGTGTTTTCCATAGCTCTTGCTCTGTCTCTCAGTATCTTTTATGTGTTTAAATGAGTTTCTATTGTTTTAAAAGTGTGTTTAACCACTTGCCGACTGCGCACAGTATATTTACGTCGGCGGTCAGCCCCTCACAGGCAGAGTGACGTAGGTCTACGTCGCTAGCCTGTGAGGGTCTCAGGAGTGAGCGCCCGCCGCCTGAGGCGCGCTCCCGGACCCCCCCCACGCGTGTGACCGGCGGACCCGATCGTCCGCCGGTCACTCGCGATGGTCGGTAGAGAGGGAGAAAGTCAGACAGCTAGTGTAAACACGCCGCCTGTCATTCTCCCCGGTGTATGAATGATGATCATACGGTTCTACTATGTAGAACCATTGATCAGTGTTCATACATCTCAAGCCAGAGCCAATCACAGTTAGAATCACGCCCCTAGGGACACACATAGCCCCTCCCTCTCAAAAAAAGTTAACCCCTTCCCTGCCAGTGTTATTATTACAGTAACAGTGCATATGTATAGCACTGATTACTGCAGTAATGTCACTGGTCCCCCCAAAAAGTGTCAAAAATGTCAGTCAAGGGTCCGATCTGTCCGCCCAATGTCGCAGTCCCGCAAAAAAAATCGCAGATCGCCGCCATTACTCGTTAAAAAAAAAAACACCAAAAATGACAGAAATCTTTCCCTTTGTTAGTAAACGCGATAACTTTTACGCAAACCAATCAAAATACGCTTTTTGTGATTTTTTTTTTTTTTACCAAACATATGTAGCATAAAACAAATGTAGCATAAATAAAATGTTAAAAAATCTAGATTTTTACTTTTTTTTTTTTTTGGGAATTTCATATAAAAAATGTGAAAAATATTGTTATTTTTGCAAAATTGTCGCTCTTTTTTTGTTTATAGCGCATGATCAAAAAATCACACAGGTGATCAAATACCACCAAAAGAAAGCTCTGTTTGTGGGGGAAAAAGGACGCCAAATTCGTTTAGGTACAGCGTCGCACAACCGCGTAATTGTCCGTTAAAGTCACGCAGTGCCGAATCGCAAAATAGGCCCTGGTCAGGAAGGGGGTAAAATCTTCCTTAAAATGTTAAAACAATAAAATGCTTTTACACATACAGTGACCGTAAAAAAAAACATGCCTACAATGCATTTTAATAGGGTTTTTCTATTTCGCGGATTTTCACTTTTCGCGGGTGGGTCTGGAACGTAACTCCCACAATAGAGGGGGGTTTACTGTAAGGATTCCGTCTCCCCCCCCCCCCCCCCCCCATAGCCCAGACATATGAAGAATACGGGAGATTGGTGTCACATGGACCACACAGCCAGTACACTTCCCACATATTCCTGCAGCTCCTTTAATATTTCTGTAGGCCTCTTGCAGCCTCCCTGACCAGTTTTCTTCTCGTCTTTTCATTAATTTTGGAAGGACATCCAGTTCTTGGTGATGTCACTGTTGTGTCATATTTTCTCCACTTGATGATGACTGTCGCAGAGATAGAGAAGGTAAAAAAGGGGGAGGGGTATGTCTGTATATTAAGAACAGCATACAGGTAAATATGAGGGATGATATTAATAATGGAGCTATGGATGAGGCAGAATCCCTATGGGTAGAGCTTCAAAGGGATGGCACAGCGGGGAAGTTAATATTGGGCGTATGCTATAGGCCCCCCAACCAGAGGGAGGAGGGTGAGGCGGCCCTCCTTTTCTCTAGCGCTCATCGACAGACGTAGTCCTCGGTGATACACCACCTTCGGGTTATGTTACCTCCGCAGGAGCAGGACTAGACAGGAAATTAAAAAGCTCTGGCCACACCCTAGGGGCAGTCCCAGAGGGTATATCCTCTCTCTCTCTGCCTCAGCAAATCAGTTATTTTCTGTCTAGTTAGGAGTAAGGACCTAGACACCTTGCTGGGATCTTAGGTCCTGGCAAGAAAATTTTTCTTAAAGGATTTTTTTTTTTAGACAGCTTTTTTCTCCAGTGTTCCTGTGAGATCTTCAAGCAAGAAAGCTGAACTGGGCGACGGGCTGGATGTTGAGATCCGGTGGTCACCCCAGTTCAGCCTACGAGCGCGTGCAGGCCATAGCTCCGCGCTGGGTCGGCCGCGACAAAGTCCCATTAAAGGACTGTCCACGCGAGTTAAACGTCTCGCCGAAACGCCAAAGACCATGAGTCACGGCGTCCGTATCGGTCGACAGCCCTCCCGCCCCGGTGGAGAGGGGTACTGTCAGGAGTTGGTGCCCGCCTGGTTCCGGTATGGTGAGTAGTATGTTCCCCCTTTTTCCCTGACGGGTTTTGTGGTGAACGCGGGCCCCTCTCTGTATGGTAAGAAAGAGTCCTTTCTATCCTATAACATGTCACAAATCCTCCTACTTTGAGTGTGATTTATGTGTGCAAAAGCCAGGAGGCTTGGCTTGGGAGCTAACAATCTATTGTATACATGTTTTAAAGATGTAATCTGTGGCATTCTGGGAATCTTATGGGTTAAGTATAAGCTACCTACCAGTCAGAAGCCACGGACATGTAGGCTGTCTTCCAAATCAGATCTCCAGCTATTAGCAGGCCTCCCGAACGGCCACGCGGTCCGCCAGGGCCGGTACCGCCAACCACGCCATATCCCCATGCAAGAGAGAGTGTTGTGTGTCCTGCAGCACACCGCTATTCAGTTTAGGCCGCCGCCATTTTTTTTGCTGGATCGCACGAGCCGCCATTTTGGCGTAGCCTCGTGTCTCCAGCATGGGGGCGGCCATGTTTGAGGTGATCCTACACCTCGTGGAGCTTGGGGGAGGCGCCGGAAGGCGTGCAGAGGGGCGGAGCCGCCTCCTTTCTTCCTGGGCAGCCAGCCAAAAGACTTCCTGTTTGTCAAGACAGCGCTGTAAGCTGTTGCAGTTTAACTCTGAGCATCAAGTGGTGAGCCTGGGGGTCTATCTCTCTCTCTCTCGATCGATAGGGATCCCTAAGCAGGTAACACTAAGGGGCTTTTTTGTGGCGCTGGGGGTCAGAAAAAAAAAAAAAAAAAAAAAAAAAGTTTTTTTCTTTACTTTTGAATTAGATTATCCAGGAAGTAACTGGAGTTATTATGGACCCTGCCACACATATTCCCCCACCTGTTTCCCTCGAGGGGGCCTCGGGACCCGCCGGTGCACAGAGTATAGAGTCATTTACAGCAATTTTGGAGTCTATGGTGGCTCGGGTGGAGGCGGCCTGTCAGGGACGGGGGTCAAGGAAGCGACCCCCGCCTACCCCTATACCATCTGACACCTCTGACTCAGATTCAGAGATGGTCACGGCAGTTGCAGGTTCCTCTGCAAGGGCTGTTATCCCAGGTAAAGCCCCCTCAGACAGTGAGGAGGACGCTTCTTCTCTTGCTATAATTCAGGAAGAAGCATTGGTGGACGCACTAGTTGTGGCAGTGCAAGAAACCTTAAAACTTGAGGCTTTACCGGCAGAGGCAACTGAAACAGAGAGGCCTTTTGGGACTAATAAGCCCATCAAGACGGCGAAGGCTTTTCCTGTACCTAAATGTTTTGGTAATCAGATTAAGGAGAATGGGAGCATTCTAAACGTACCTTTACTATTTCCAAGCGTATTGCTAGACGCTATCCGTTTGAGGAATCCATCATTAAGAAATGGACGGTACCACCAGTCGTGGATCCGCCTATTTCCAGGCTGAATAAAGCCACGGTTATTCCAGTGGAGGACACTTCGTCTTTTAAGGATCAGGTGGATCGAAAGATAGAAGCAGAGTCCCGCACTATCTTTTCTCTGATAGGGTCAGCATTTAGACCAGTAATCGTTATTGGTCTAGTTTCCCAGACACTTACGGAATGGGCGAAAATGGTACGCCAAGATCTTAGGGGAAAAGATATTCCCCAGGAGACATCTGATTTGATGGAAATCATACAAGGGCTACGGTTTATCTGTGACGCAGCCTTGGACACTACTCCCCTATTAGGGCATGCATCTAAGTTAGCAGTGATCCTCAGACGTGTGCTGTGGTTAAAATGCTGGTCAGCTGACCTAGGTTCCAAAAAGACCTTGACCAATCTCCCCTTTCAGGGGAATTGTCTATTTGGAGCCAACCTAGATGAAATCATTAAGGATGCCACTGGGGGCAAAAGCACTTTTTTGCCACAGGCTGCAAAAGCTAAGGGACCTCGCAACAAGCGAGGACCTTTCTTTACCGCCCATAAAGGGCGCCCGGCTGGTACTAGCGGGAAAGGCAAGACTCCTCCAGGAGGGTTCAAGAAGGGGACCAACCCAGCCAAACCCGAAGCAAAGGAGTACACAGCCTGAAGGTGCGCCCCCACCCGGTTTCAGGGTGGGGGGACGTTTTCACCGGTATTCAGGACATTAGATCGAGCATCAACCACTACTACCGGTGCGATTCTTCCCTTCCAACATTTAAGTACCACAGGAAGCGGTAGTTACCGTTCCCTGAAAAGATCTTTTCCTTTACCTTTTCCTAAGATTAGTCCCGATACCTCACAGGAATCGGATCTGGTTGACCAGATAGGCCAAGTAGCCTCTAGTCGGGTGACTTCGGTCCCTGAGGTTCAACCAGAAAAGATCACCTTTCCTGATAACTATCAGGTATCTGATAAATGTGTGGGAACAGAAAACGACCAGACTTTCTCGGATGGTCGGGGCCAGATAGCTCTAGGGACGCCTGGTTCAGATCCAATCAGCGCCAGTGGTCCTAGAAATTCTAGGCTGGCCTCCTCAAGCCGGCCTGGCCGACTTGGACATGTTAGTCGCAGACGTTCCGTGGGAACTTCGTCTCAGGGAGTGTCTGTGGTCTCAAGGACCAATTTACCTTCGTGCTTTACAGTCGCTGGTTTTAATGGCCTGGCCATTGAGACCCAAGTACTGAAGGACAGAGGTTTGTCTACTTCAGTCATTCCTACCCTTATTAAAGCAAGGAAAGCGACTTCCAGCAAAGTCTATTATCACACATGGAAGACTTATATTGCGTGGTGCGAATCTTTAGGATTTCCTCCACGTACCTATTCGGTGACTCGAATATTGGCCTTTTTGCAACAAGGGGTTGAGCAGAAGCTAGCCTTGAGCACCATCAAGGGTCAAGTTTCAGCATTAGCAATCTTCTTTCAGAAGCCTTTAGCTACCAAATCCTTGGTGCGGAATTTCATCCAGGGGGTGCGGCACCTGGCTCCTCCAGTCCGCGCGCCCTTACCGCCCTGGGATCTTAATTTGGTTTTGTCGGTTCTACAGAAACCTTCCTTTGAAAACATCAGGGAGATTCCCTTGCTTACTCTATCCCAGAAGGTGGCCTTCTTGGTGGCTATTACTTCTGCTCGCAGGGTGTCAGAACTGGCTGCATTATCATGCCAGTCACCATACCTAGTGATTCATAGGGATAAGGTAGTACTTCATCCTAAGCCATCTTTTCTTCCTAAGGTGGTTTCAGATTTTCATCTGAATGAAGATATTGTACTACCTTCCTTGTGTCCTCAGCCCAAGCATCATCGGCAACATGCGTTGCATTCCTTAGATGTGGTTCGGGCAATCAGGGTATACCTGAAAGCTACGGAATCATTCCGTAAGACGGATTCACTTTTTGTGATCACGGATGGCCCCAGAAAGGGTTTGCCTGCATCTGCCGCAACCATTACCAAATGGATTAGACAGACGGTGGTACAGGCTTATTCTATTAAGGGTCAGAGTCCTCCGTTCCCTGTTAGGGCGCACTCCACTCGAGCGCTCAGTACTTCCTGGGCCTTTCGCCATCAGGCGTCAGTGGTCCAGGTATGTAAGGCGGCCACCTGGTCGTCGGTACATACCTTTACAAAATTCTATAAAATTGATGTGACGGCATCGGCGGATGCCTCATTTGGCCGCAAGGTTTTGCAGGCCGCAATTTGAGGAGACCGGTGGTCTACCTCGAGGGTTTTTTTCTGTTTGAAAATTTTTTTGTTGAGTCTCATCATTAAGGATGAGCATTGTAAACTTCTAGTTGGCACCGGTTGGGCCTTCTAGATTGGGATTCGATTTCCATTTTCCCACCCCTCAGTTGTGATACTGCTCTGGGACGTCCCGAAGGTGGTGTATCACCGAGGACTACGTCTGTCGATGAGCGCTAGAGAAAAATGGATTTTTGTAAAATCTTACCGTAAAATCCTTTTCTCTTAGCTCATCGACAGACGTAGTCCCCGCCCCTCTGTTTTGGAGTTGGGTTGGGTTAAATTCTCTAAGCACTGCTTTTTCACATAACTGATTTGCTGAGGCAGAGAGAGAGAGGATATACCCTCTGGGACTGCCCCTAGGGTGTGGCCAGAGCTTTTTAATTTCCTGTCTAGTCCTGCTCCTGCGGAGGTAACATAACCCGAAGGTGGTGTATCACCGAGGACTACGTCTGTCGATGAGCTAAGAGAAAAGGATTTTACGGTAAGATTTTACAAAAATCCATTTTTACAGATAGGATTGGCAGCAAGGATGGGAAATGTCATTATAATGGGGGACTTTAATTATCCAGATATAGACTGGGCAGAAGGAACCGCGCACTCAGCCAAGGCTAGGCAGTTCCTAAATGTTTTGCAGGACAATTTTATGGGTCAGATGGTGAATGCACCGACAAGAAACAATGCGGTACTTGACCTACTGATTACCAACGATACAGACCGGATCACGGATATAGAAATACGGGACAACTTAGGAAACAGTGACCATAGGTCAATAAGTTTCAGTATTAATTACAGGAATAGGAAGCTGAGGGGAAATATAAGGACACTGAATTTCAAAAGAGCCAATTTCCCAAAGCTGCGCTCGCTGCTAGAAAATATCAATTGGGATAGAACCCTGGAAACAAAGAACACGGAGGAAAAATGGGAGTGCTTCAAGAGCATACTAAACAGGGGGATTGGCCAGTGCATTCCAAAGGGAAATAAATTTAAAAGAGCAAAAATAAACCCTGGATGGCTAAACTCCAACATAAAAATGTATATTAGTGCTAAAAAAAAGGCCTTCAAAAAATACAAGACTGAGGGGTCATTGGCAGCATTTAAGCATTACAAAGAGTGTAATAAGAAATGTAAAGACGAAATCAGGGCGGCTAAAATAGAACACGAGAGACATATAGCGGAGGAGAGTAAAAAGAACCCCAAGAAGTTCTTTAAGTATATAAACAGTAAGAAAGCGAGGCCAGAACACATTGGCCCCGTAAAAGATAAGGGAAATATGGCCACTGAGGACAGAGAAAAGGCGGAAGTGTTAAATAATTTCTTCTCTTCAGTCTTCACAAAAGAATCGGGGGGCTACACGAACCCAGCTTGTAAGGCCAATAATACACCTCAGAAAGTGCCGCCATGGTTAACAGAAGATAGACTTAGAGCTAAACTAGAGAAACTTAACATAAATAAATCCCCGGGACCGGATGGCTTGCACCCGAGGGTTCTTAAAGAGCTCAGCCAGGTGATTGCCAGACCATTATTCTTGATCTTTAAGGATAGTTTACAAACGGGTATGGTGCCAGCTGATTGGAAAAAAGCCAACGTGGTACCAATATTTAAGAAGGGGCCGAGATATATCCCGGGTAACTATAGGCCGGTCAGCCTAACATCAGTAGTCTGCAAAATTTTGGAGGGGATGTTAAGGGACCACATACAAGACTTTAGTAATGAAACTGGTATTATAAGTAGTAATCAGCATGGATTCATGAAAAATCGTTCTTGCCAAACCAATCTATTAACCTTCTACGATGAAGTGAGCAGCCACCTAGATAAAGGTAAGCCTGTGGATGTGGTGTATCTGGACTTTGCAAAGGCCTTTGACACCGTTCCCCACAAATGATTACTGTACAAACTAAGGAAGGTAGGTATGGACCATAGGGTGAGTACCTGGATAGAGAACTGGCTCCAGGGGAGAGTACAGAGGGTGGTGATTAATGGGGAGTACTCGGAGTGGGCGGGTGTGGAAAGTGGGGTCCCCCAGGGTTCTGTCCTGGGACCAATCCTGTTTAATTTATTCATAAATGATCTAGAGGAGGGGATATCTAGTACAATCTCAGTATTTGCAGATGATACTAAATTAGGCATGCCAATATCTTCTATGCAGGATGTGGAAATCTTGCAAGCAGACCTAAACAAAATAACGGGGTGGGCAACTACATGGCAGATGAGGTTTAATGTTGATAAATGTAAAGTAATGCACCTGGGTGCCAGAAACCAAGCTACTCACTAGGGGGGGAACCTCTGGGTGAGTCTAGGATGGAAAAAGACTTGGGGGTACTGGTAGACAACAGGCTTGGCAGTGGCATGCAATACCAAGCCGCCGCAAGCAAAGCCAACAGATGTATAAAAAAGGGGATTCACTCCAGAAATAAAGAGATTATTCTCCCACTCTACAAGACTCTGGTCCGGCCACATCTTGAGTATGCTGTCCAGTTCTGGGCACCGGTCCTCAGGAAGGATGTGCTGGAACTGGAGAAAGTCCAGAGAAGGGCAACAATAATAATTAGGGGAATGGAGGACATCAGCTATGAGGAAAGACTACAAGCACTGAACCTTTTCTCTCTGGAGAAAAGACGATTGAGGGGGGATATGATATCAATGTACAAATACTGTACTGGTGACCCGAGCATAAGGAACAAACTATTCAGAGAAAGGAGGTACAATAAGACATGGGGCCACTCACTAAAACTAGAGGAAAGGCGGTTTAACCTTAAAGTGCGTAAGGGGTTCTTCACTGTAAGAGCAGTAAGGATGTGGAATTCTCTTCCACAGGCAGTCGTATCAGCCGGGAGCATCGATAGTTTCAAGAAACTAGTAGATGGACACCTTAAAGACCACAACATACAGGGGTATACAATGTACGATTAAAAGCAAACACACACACGCATTCATAGGTTGAACTGGATGGACTGATGTCTTTTTTCAACCTTACTAACTATGTAACTATGTAACTATGTGACTGTATTCACTGTGTTCCATGGTATATCTAATGCCTTGGAGATTCTTTTGTACCCTTCTCCTGACCTTTAATAATGAGATCCCTCTGATGCTTTGGAAGCTCTCTGAGGACCATGGCTTCTGCTGTAGGATGTGAGTAAGAAAATGTCAGGAAAGACCTACTAGAACAGCTGAACTTTATTTAGGGTTAATTAGAGGCACTTTAAATGATGGCAGGTGTGTTCCAACTCCTATTTAAAACGAGTTTGGATATGATTGCTTAATTCTGAGCACAGCTACATCCCCAGTTATAAGAGGGTGGGCACACTTATGCAACCACATTATGTACCCCCCCTCCTTAAAAGATTTCAGTTTGTTTTTCAACTGAAACTGAGTTGTACATTTTATAGGTCACCTTAAAGGTGGAAAAAGTTCTGAAATAATTTTTCTCATTTTTTTTTACATCACAGAAACCTGACATTTTAACGGGGGGAGGTTGTAAATTTTTTATATCCACTGTATACAAGACTGAACAACCGCGGGGTGATGTGGGCCTGACCTCGTTATTTTATGTCTTTCAGGTACATCAGGATAGTGGGGACTCACAACACGGTCAACAAGGTCTTCCATCTGGTGGCCTTTGAATGTATGTTCACCCATAAAACCTTCACCCTGGAGAGAGGCCTGATAGGTAAGAGGCATGATTCTGCTTGTCCCCGCTCTTCTCTGATCAGATCCCTAGAGTCTCATCACCAGTTCCTGATTTTAGAATTTGAGAAAAGATCCATGGATCTCTAAAGAGATGACTGAAATAAGTTCATTAGTTGTGATGGCCACATTCTCCATTCTCCATGGCTCTTGTATAGACATTACCTTTCTTACAGGTTCACATTTTATATATTTAAATATCGCCGTTCTCTAATTGTACCTGAAATATTATATTATACTTTTCCTATACATTGTAACAAATTGACTTTTACAAATGTAATATTTGTCACTGCCTACTACCAGCCTGCCCATGGACCATAACAATTGACATCTTATGTCCGGAATCAACAGCTGAGATGACCAAATCTGCTTGGCTACACTTCTAAACTAAAGGCCCGTACACACATAGCGATTGTCGGCCGATTGTCGGCTTGTTAGTATGATGCTTCCGACAACCGACTGCGACTTTTCGGCCGAACAGAATCTGGTGTGCAGGCATTAAAATTTTTGTTGGCCAACACCAGAACGGCCGATTGTTCGCCTATCAGTACAGAATTCGGCCGACAAACAGTAGATGAGCAAGACTGGGCATGCTCAGAGAAGAAAAAACACACGGAAAGTTAACCATCACATGACATCACTTCTGCAGTCCGCTGTTGTTGGCCGACAAAATTCGTGTGCAGTCTTTAGCACTTTTCAACCGACAGGACAGCCCTGGACAAAAGACGGCCGATCGTTTGGCCGACATTTGGTACGTGTGTACGGGGCTTTAGTACAGACTGTGTATGCTTTAAAGTGATAGAAAAGTCCTTTTATTTAGTTACAGTGCATCTGGAAAGTATTCACAGCACTTCCAAAATGGATTAATATCTTTATTTTCCTCAAAATTCTACAAACCATACCCCAGGTTCAAGTCTGGGCTCTGGCTGGGCCACTCAAGGACATTCAAAGAGTTTTCCCGTAGGCACTCCTTCGTTATCTTGGCTGTGTGCTTAGGGTCGTTGTCCTGTTAGAAGATGAACCTTCGCCCCAGTCTGAGGTCCAGAGCGCTCTGGAGCAGGTTTTCATCAAGGATGTCTCTGTATATTGCTGCATTCATCTCTCCCTCAATCCTGACTAGTCTCCCAGTTCCTGCCACTGAAAAACACCCCAACAGCATGTTGCCGCCGCCACCACGATGCTTCACTGTAGGGATGGCATTGGCCAGGTGATGAGCGGTTCCTGGTTTCTTTTAGACATGACACTTGCCATTCAGACCAAAGAGTTCAATCTTTGTTTCATCAGAGCAGAGAATTTTGTTCCTCATGGTCTGGAAATCCTTCAGGTGCCTTTTAGCAAACTCCAGGCGCGTTGTCATGTGTCTTTTACTGGCTTCTTTCTGGCCACTCTTCCATACAGACCGATTTTCCCAGTCTGCACCAAGATTCAAGTCAGATTTTGTGCATTACCTGCAAAAAAAATTATGTTTTTAATAAGATACTCCCAAAGGGAAATCACATCTAAAGGGATGCAGACCCTTCCACTTTGCTCATTAGAGCACTGAAGGTGCAGCAGCTGATTGATAATTATAAAATCACTCCCATACAGATTTACTGAACATGGACACAGAGAAACAAACAGCTATTTCTTCTTCTTCTAGGAATCTACAACAAAGTTTGTTATAATCCCTGCAATGTACATAAATCACCCAGAGGGGAGGGTTTTATTTTCCTCAGCAAAAGTGGAGTTACTATTTATTGCGGGGTTCCACCCAAAAGTGAAACTTCACTCATCTGCTTCCTCCCCCCCTCCGGTGCCAAATTTGGTACCTTTTTAGGGTGGAGTGGGAACAGGTACACTGCCCCACCTCTGGAAGACAGCGCCGCGGCGCCGTCCCTTGGAAGTTCGGCCTCCTTCCCCTGCCGCCGAGCCAATTGGAATGCGCAGCGTGCTTCGCACATGTGCAGTAGGGAACCGGCTGTAGAGCCGAAAGGTTTCACTGCCGGTTTCCTCTAAAACGAATGGCGGCGGCAGCACCTAGCAGCCGACCTGAAAATCGGCTGAGGTGCTGAAATTGCGGGCTTCCTGAATAGGAAATGTCTATATATTAGGTCAGCAGCTACAGTATTTGTAGCTGCTGACTTTTCATTTTTTTTAAGGTAAGTCTTGACAGAATATGCTAGCATGCATCGCATACTATCACATTTTGAATTGCCTTGTAGGGAGATTTATTTATTTTTGGCTGTTAACTACGGCTTTAAGTTATTTTATTTACAGTGAACCAAAATCCATTCAAACACCAACACATAGCAAACCTAAAAGTAACGTGAACAAGTGACAGAATTCCTAACTTAAAAAAAAAAACCTAACAAACATGAAGCCTGACTAATAAAGCAAACTATATACAATTTGTACAAAATGAGGAATATGGACAAACAAGGTAAACCAGAGATGGGAAGGGGGAACCAGGACTGGGATCAGGAACAAGGGGAACAGATAAGAGGCAGCAGAGTACAGGATGTAGGTCAGGAGCAAAGATCCAGATCTAGGCTGCAAGCATAATCGGGCTATCAGGCAAGCAAAAGCAAAACACTGACACACTGTGTAATGGCAGAGGAGGACCTATATACCCTCCCAGTAGCCAGCATCAGATGGAGTCTGATTAGAGATCTGCTGGCTGCTGAGAGATGCCCCTTGGTGGACATTGAAACTACAACCTTTTGCTATGGGAAGCATAGTGCCGCCAGCAGGTGATTTGGTCCTGTAACTATGCACTCTGCAGCCAGTCAGCTGGTCCTGTGTGCTCTGCAGCCAGTCCCTAGACCCTTACAGTTGATATCCTGTATGCCCTGCAGCCATAGGGCCGGGTGTGTGTACCCTACAGCCATAGGGCCGGATGTGTGTGCCCTGCAGCCATAGGGCCCTGCAGCCAAAGGGCCCTGCAGCCATAGGGCCAGATGTGCATGCCCTGCAGCCATTTGGCCGGTTGGGCGTGCCCTGCAGCCATTTAGCCGGTTGGGCGTGCCCTGCAGCCATTTGGCTGGTTGGGCGTGCCCTGCAGCCATTTGGCTGGTTGGGCGTGCCCTGCAGCCATTTGGCTGGTTGGGCGTGCCCTGCAGCCATTTGGCTGGTTGGGCGTGCCCTGCAGCCATTTGGCTGGTTGGGCGTGCCCTGCAGCCATTTGGCTGGTTGGGCGTGCCCTGCAGCCATTGGGCTGGTTGGGCGTGCCCTGCAGCCATTGGGCCGGTTGGGCGTGCCCTGCAGCCATTGGACCGGTTGTGTGCACCCTGTGAATGGTCCTTCACTCTGCTAGTGACATGCTAACAGCTCATCAGCTTCATTCCTCCCCAGTTGTAGATCAGTAAAAAGTGACACTGGAGGGAAATACGACTTCTGATAGATATCCAAGCTTCTGTTACTAATTAAATGATAGATTTTAAGTCAGAAACTAATTACAGACTAATTTAGAAAGAAGGTGAACTTCCTGGAAGAGTTTTCTGCTTTATTAGAGCGGCGAGTAGTTTGTAGTGCCTTGAGCTGACTTGGAAAATAAAGATATTCCTGACATTTAATGGAGGTACGGAGACAGCGTGGCGATATTACCGGTACAACTACTGGTGTCGGTAATTGTGGATTCTCTCCAGGAATGGGTCAGCTCTTCCCTACACGAGAAGCTTTTTACATATAAAGTCCGTCTACAATGCAGCGGCTCCAATCTGAGGTTCCCTATAGGACGGTGTGTTCCGAGCACATAACATGCTGTAGCCTTTTACATTTACTTAGATCTACCGAGACTTTTTGAATTCCGTTATCTCAACCTGCACCTGTCTGCTCCCCTTTATAATATTCCTGGCTCTTTCTGACTTCAGTACTCACCGATGACTTGCAGTCCAAGTCCAGACTTGGGATATGACTTGGTGTGGAAACCTTTGGATCAACATGATAGCCAGGCGAAGAGAATCTTCAGAAAAAAGCCAGCAAGACCGTCTTATCGTCAACTACATACA
>NC_138770.1:675317258-675352258 GCF_965119305.1 Pelophylax lessonae | reverse complement strand
GGACGTCACGTCGCCGGAGACGGAAGCCGGGGCTCGCAGACGATCGGGAGAGAGCTCCGCCGCCGCACACCGCTCGCAGACATCGCTGGATCCCGGAGAAAAGGTAAGTAAAACCTCCTCCAGCATCCAGCGATCTTCCTAGCGCTACCCCGAGTGTGACTCGGGGTTACCGCTTTTGGCACTAAAATCTTACCCCGAGTCACACTCGGGAATACCGCTAGGAAGGTTAAAGCAAGACTTCACTCGAATAGTGAATTCCTGCAAGTTTCGCTCCCTCCCTCCAGCCTGTAACACATGAATATGCTTTGATGTAAACCATTCCATTGTAGCTCTGGCTGGATGTTTCGGGTCGTTGTCCTGCTGGAATGTGAACCTCCGCCCCAGTCTCAAGTCTTTTGCAGACTCTTAACTGGTTTTCTTCTAAGATGTGGCTCCATCCATCTTCCCATCAACTCTGACCAGCTTCCCTGCCCCTGCTGAAGAAAAGCATCCCCACCTCATGAAGCTGCCACCACCATGTTTCACGTTGGGGATGGTGTGTTCAGGGTGATGTGCAATGTTAGTTTCTCTATCGCTCATTGACAGACGTAGTCTTCTTGATTCTCAAGAGCTGGGTTATGTTGTCTCCGCAGGAGTAGGACTAGGCAGAAAGACAAAACGTTCTGGCTCCACCTTAGGGGCAGTCCCTGAGGGTATATCCTCCCTCTCTCTGCTACAGGGAATCAGTTTTTTTCTGTCTAGTCAGGAGTAAGGACCTAAGTTCCTTGCTGGGATCTTTTTGGTCCTGGCAAGATTTTTTCTTTAGAAGAAATATTTTTTAGGTAGTTTTTTCTCCAGTGTTTTTCCTGTGAGATCTTCAAGCAAAAACGCCGGACTGGGCGACACTAGTGGTCACCCCAGCCGGCCTACGAGCGCGCGCAGACCATTGCATTGCGCTTGGTCGGCCGCGACACATTCAAGTAAGTATGCGGGGCCGGGCGACGGGCTGGATGTTGAGATCCAGTGGTCACCCCGGTTTCTGCCTACGAGCGCGTGCAGACCAGAGCTCCGCGCTGGGTCGGCCGCGACGGAGTCCCAGTGGAGGGACTGACCTTGCGAGTTAAAAGTCTCGCTTGGACGCCAGGAACCTGAGAGTCGAGGCGTCCGGAGTGGTCCACAAACCCCCACCCCGGTGGAGAGGGTATTGTGAAGAGAGGGTGCCTGTCGGTTCGGTATGGTGAGTAAACGTTCCCTTTTTTTCTTTCCTCGTTATGAGGCAGTATGTATTATGGGCCCCTCCATACATGGTCAGTATATATCTGACACTAAAAGTCCCCCTTGTAAATACAGTATGTGTTTGTGGGAAGTGGACTTGGTTTGAGAGCTAACACTCTACCCAGCAGACTGTAGCATTACAGCAGACATAGGAGGTATAATCCTACCTTATTTGTAGTGTATCTCCTGTAGATCAATCAATCGCCACTCAGCAGAGATGCAGGTGGATGTGCTGGGAAAAACGATTTCGGCGGTCCGCCGCCATTTTGCCGTAGACCAGGTGCATGCATGTCCTCAGGTCACGCCGGCCGCCATGTTTTTGGAGTCTAATGTCTCCTGTATGGGGGCGGCCATGTTTCATGAGCCCAGCTACCTCGTGGAGAGCTGGGAACGCCGGAAGGCGTACACAGGGGGCGGAGCCACGTCCTTCTACCCGGGAAAAAGCAACAGCTCCTTCCAGTCTGTAAAGACAGACGCTGACTGCAGTTGGTTGGAAACTTCACTGCATCGGTTGGTGAGCCTTGGGGGTCCCTCTCTCTCTCTGTGGGATCGAGAAGCAGGTACTCTGAGGGGCGCTATTGCGCTAGGGGGAGACACATAAAAAAAAAAAAAAAATTAAAAAAAAAAAAAAAAAAAGAGGTATTTTTTATTTAAAAAAAAAAAAAAAGTTATTTTTTTTGTGTTTTCTGGCAAAGGTGTCCTGAATTAACATGGACCCTGCCACTCATGTATCTCCTCCGGATCCCCTCGAGGGGTCTGCGGGATCCTCCAGCACCCCACTGACGATTGAATCATTGTCCGCTATTATGGAAACTTTTGTGTCCCGGGTGGAAGTGGCTTGTCAGGGACAGGGCGCAAGTAAGCGACCCCCGCCTAACCCCTTATTATCTGTAACCTCGGATTCAGACTCTGAGCCTATTTCTGCAGTTGCAGGTACTTCATCTGGTATTGGTGTCTCGTGTACTGTCTTTTCAGACAGTGAGGAGGATGTTTCGGCATCAGCCATAGCCAGAGAGGAAGCGTTGGTAAACGCACTCATTGTATCTGTTCAAGAAACCTTAAGATTACAGGGTATTCCGTCAGAAATAGCTGAAACTGAAATCCCTTTTGGGACTAAAAAACGCATCAAAGTGGCGAAGGTTTTTCCATTGCCCAAATGTTTTGGCAATCCAATCAAAGAAGAATGGAGTCTGCCAAAACGCATTTCTACTATTTCTAAACGCATTAACAGGCGTTATCCGTTTGAGGAAACCCTCATTAAGAAATGGACAGAACCACCTGTGGTGGATTCACCAATTGCTAGATTGAATAAAGCCACGGTTATTCCTCTAGAAGACGCTCCGTCTTTTTAAAGAGGAAGTAAACCCTCCTCAGGAAGTTGTACCTATAGGTAAGCCTATGATAAGGCTTACCTATAGGTACTGTAAATATCTCCTAAACTTACACCGTTTAGGAGATATTTACCTTTAATGCAGCCAGTGACGTCACTGGCGCATGCGCTCTGAAGGAACGGCTGATCGTGCCGTTCCTTCAGAGCCCCGTGCCGTGACCGTCGGCTCCCGTGCGCGTGCGCGGGAGTGACGTCACCGCGGCTCCGGCCAATCAGATGACCGGATGCCGCGATCCCGGAAGACGGGCGACATGTCATGTCGCCCGTCATACAGGTAAGAGAGCGGCACGGCGGGGGCTCGTTCTAAGGTAAGTATTTCATAATGAGCTAGTATGCGAAGCATACTAGCTCATTATGTCTTTCTCTTGCAGGTTGGAAAAAAAAAAATTTTTTTTAAATGAGTTTACAACCTCTTTAAAGATCCAGTGGATCGCAAGATAGAAGCTATGTCTCGCACCATGTTTACCTTGATTGGATCAGCTTTCAGACCAATAATTGCTATTGGTCTGGTTTCGCAGGCTGTAACTGTATGGACCAAGTGGTTACGCCGGGACCTAGAAGAGGTCCCTCAGGCGGTATCAGATTTGTTGGAACAAATGATACAGGGGTTACAGTTTGTGTGTGATGCGGCGTTAGACGCCACTTCATTATTGGCGCGAGCATCTGTCTCAGTACACTGTGGCTAAAAGGTTGGTTAGCCGACCAAGGTTCCAAAAAAGCATTGGCTAATATCCCCTTTTTAGGAGAGCGTCTATTTGGAGCCAACTTAGATGAGATCATTAGGATCTCACGGGTGGAAAGAGCACCTTTTTACCGCAAAATTTTAAAGGTAAAGGAACTCGTCAAAGACGAGGGCCTTCTTTTTCTGCTCACAAGAGGTTTTTTCGTCCCGCGGGTGAAAAAATTAAGTCCTCCAAAGCTCCTGCAGGAGGCGTCAGGGGTCGTTGGTCGGGCAAGCAAAAGCCCGCCCCCTCTAGACCTGAAGATAAACCGTCCAAAGCCTGAAGGTGCGCCCCCACCCATAACTGGGGTGGGGGGACGTCTTCGCCGGTTCCCGGATCCATGGCTTTCCAGAATCCCGGACAGATGGGTTTGCGAAGTCATAAGGTCAGGGTACAAGATCGAGTTTCGATCTCTCCCACCGGCGCGATTCTTCCCTTCCAATAGCCGACTATCCCCGGATCGTTTAGACGATCTGCGGAGAGCAGTCACAGATTTACTACAACAAGGAGTGGTAGTCCACGTTCCTTGGACAGAACGGTTTCAAGGGTTTTATTCAAACCTATTTACAATACCCAGGAAAGAGGGCAAAGTGCGTCCAATTCTGGACTTAAGGGCACTCAATTCTTTTGTCAACATAAGAAGATTCAGAATGGAGTCCATTCGCACAGTAGCAGCCTTTCTGCATCCAGGGGATGTCCTAGCGTCCATAGACATCAAGGACGCATATCTTCACATTCCCATTTTCGCAGGACATCAGCGGTTTCTACGCTTTTCCGTAGAAGAGAACCACTATCAGTTTGTGGCGTTACCTTTCGGTCTCGCCACGGCTCCGCGGGTCTTCACGAAGGTGTTGGCCCCAATGTTGGCACTTCTGCGCCAAAGAGGCATATCGATCCTTGGTTACCTAGACGATCTTCTGCTTCATGCAGAGTCTCCATAGACCTTGCTACAAAACATAGAAATTACTATGATTTCTTTACAGGAATTCGGGTGGCTGGTGAACCAGCAAAAGTCATTTCTGGTTCCCACCCTGAGGCTCGAATATCTGGGTCTAATTCTAGACACAGTCAGGACAAGAGTTTTTTCTTCCGGTAGGGAAACTCCGAAAGATTCAATCAGCAGTCCAGTTGTTACTATCCAACAGCTGGTCTTCCCTTCGGACTTGCATGAGGGTTCTGGGGTTGATGGTGGCTTCCTTCGAAGCAGTCCCATTTGCCCAGTCCCATACCCGAATTCTTCAGCAAGAGATTCTTCTCAGATGGAATCGGAATCCGGAATCCCTGGACAATCAGATCCGATTGAGCAAACAGACCAGAGAGTCTCTGGTCTGGTGGCTTCGGTCTCCGATGCTCAGCCAGGGAAAGTCATTTCTGCCAATATATTGGACGACAGTGACCACGGATACCAGTCTATCCGGATGGGGAGGAATTCTCGGTCAGTTATCTGTCCAGGGACTTTGGTCCCCGGAAGAATCCAGGTTACCGATAAATGTATTGGAACTGAGAGCGATCAGACTTTGTCTGATTCACTGGACCGAGCAGCTCCAGGGCAGCCCGGTTCGGATCCAGTCGGACAACGCCACGGCCGTGGCTTATGTCAATCACCAGGGGGGCACCAAGAGTGTCCGAGCGGCCAAAAGAAGTGGCTTGCATTCTTCGCTGGGCGGAACGATTTGTTCCAGCAATCTCTGCGGTGTTCATTCCGGGGGTGGAGAATTGGCAGGCAGATTATCTCAGCCGTCAGACTCTGGATCAGGGGGAATGGTCCCTCCATCCAGACGTTTTCCACCAGTTGTGCCTACGATGGGGCACCCCGGATATGGATCTGTTGGCATCTCGATTCAACAGGAAAGTTCAGAGATTCGTGGCTCGCTCCCGCGATCCTCTAGCAGAAACCGCAGACGCACTGATCGCCCCGTGGGGGCAATACCAGCTATGTATGCCTTCCCTCCTCTTGGGTTACTGCCAAGACTTCTTCGCAGGATAGAGGAGGAAGGAATTCCAGTAATCCTGGCAGCTCCGGACTGGCCTCGTCGAGCTTGTTACGCCGACGTGGTCAGACTGGTGGCGGACGTCCCGTGGAGACTTCCTCTCAGGGAGGATTCACTGTCTCAGGGACCGATCTTCCATCCTGCTTTACGATCGCTGGTTTTAAACGGCCTGGTTATTGAGACCCAGGTGCTGAAGGACAAGGGATTGTCAGCTTCAGTTATTCCTACTCTAGTTAAAACAAGGAAAGCGACTTCCAGAAAGATTATCATCGTACATGGAAGTCTTATATTGGGTGGTGTGAATCCCTTGGGTTCCATCTACATCTTTATTCGGTAGTCCGAATATTGGCTTTCTGCAACAGGGAGTTGAGCAGAAGCTGGCCTTGAGTGTTATCAAGGGTCTGGTTTCAGCATTTGCTATCTTCTTTCAGAAGCCTTTGTCTACTCATTCCTTGGTGCGGAATTTCATCCAGGGGGTGCGACACCTGGCTCCGCCAGTGCACGCGCCGTTACCATCCTGGGATCTTAATTTGGTGCTGTCGGTTCTTCAGACACCTCCCTTTGAAAATATCAGGGAGATTCCCTTGCTTACTTTATCCAAGAAGGTGGTCTTCTTGGTGGCTATCACTTCTGCACGCAGGGTGTCAGAACTGGCTGCATTATCCTGTTGTTCCCCAGATCTGGTGGTTCATAGGGATAAGGTTGTTCTTCATCCGAATCCATCCTTCCTTCTAAGGTGGTTTCAAAGTTTCATTGAATGAGGACAGTGTATTGTCCTTCCTATGTCCTTAGCCCAATCATCCTCGAGAATTTGCATGGCATTCCTTGGATGTAGTTCGGGCGATCAGAATATACTTGAATACTACGGATTCAATTTGTAAGACGGATTCACAGTTTGTGATCACGGATGGCCCTAAGAAGGGGTTGCCTGTTCTGCTGCGACCATCTTTAGATGGATCAGACAGACGGTGGTATAGGCTTATTTTATCTAAGGGTCGGGATCCCCCGTTCCCTGTTAAGGCGCATTCTACTCGGGCGCTTAGAGTTTCCTGGACCCTCCGCCATCAGGCGTCAGTGGTTCAGGTTTTCAAGGCGACTGTTTAGTCGTCGGTTCATACCTTTACAATATTGTATAAGGTTTATGTGATGGCATCGTCAGATGCCTCTTCTGGCCGCAAGGTTCCTGCAGGCCACTGTTTGAGGAGACTGTTGGTCTACCTCGAGGATTTGTGGGGTAGGTCTCATCTGTTTACTCGATGAGTCCTTTGATACTTCTGGTTGGCTCCGGTTGGGCCTTCTAGATTGGATTTTGATTCTGTCAATCCCACCCCTCATTTTGTGGCACTGCTTCTGGATGTCCCAGCTCTTGAGAATCAAGAAGACTACGTCTGTCAATGAGCGATAGAGAAAAATGGATTTTTGTAAGATCTTACCGTAAAATCCTTTTCTCTTAAGCTCATTGACAGACGTAGTACCCGCCCCTCTATCATTGAGTTGGGTTGGGTTAAATTCTCTGTTACTGCTTTAGAACAGAACTGATTCCCTGTAGCAGAGAGAGGGAGGATATACCCTCAGGGACTGCCCCTAAGGTGGAGCCAGAACGTTTTGTCTTTCTGCCTAGTCCTACTCCTGCGGAGACAACATAACCCAGCTCTTGAGAATCAAGAAGACTACGTCTGTCAATGAGCTTAAGAGAAAAGGATTTTACGGTAAGATCTTACAAAAATCAATTTTTTCCGCCACTCATAGCGTTTTGGTTTTAGGCCAAAAAGTTCAATTTTGTATTTATCTGACCAGAGCACCTTCTTCCACATGTTTGCTGTGTCCCCCAACATGGCTTCTCCCAAACCGCAAATGGGATTTCTTATGGATTTTTTTCAACAATGGCTTTCTTATTGCCACTCTTCCATTAAGGGCAGATTTGTGGAATGCACAACTAATAGTTGTCCTGTGGACAGATTCTCCCACCGGAGCTGTGGATCTCTGCAGCTCCTCCAGAGTTAGGGTCCTTTCACATGGGCTTTCCGCATGGCGGACACCATTATGCTCAGCGGGTATCGATTCGCCGATCCCCGCTGAGCAGGTGGATGAAAGGTCAGTCTCCGCTTACTTTGTAGAGACAGACCTGTCCGATCCCCGCTTTCCTCTGTGGGAAATCGGATGGAAATGGACTGTTTGTCTGTTTTCATCTGATCCTCCAGACGGATGGAAAATAGGGTTTCCATCCATCTGGATTTCAGGGACAGGATCGGATAGCAGCAGGTGTCAGCTGAGATGTCACCGCTGACATCCGCTGTTCCATAGGGGTGCATGGAGCATCCGATCAGGTCCAACTGAAAAACGGACAACCTGATCAAAAAGCCTGTGTGAATGGGGTCTTACCATGGGCCTCTTGGCTGCTTATCTGATGAATGCTCTCCTTGCCCGGCCGGTCAGTTTAGGTGGACGGCCATGTCTTGGTAGGGTTGCAGTTATGCCATACTCTTTCCATTGTCCCATGATGGATTGAACAGCGCTCCGTGAGATGTTCAAAGCTTGGGATATTTTTTTATAACCTAACCCTGCTTTAAACGTCTCCACAACTTCATCCCTGACCTGTCTGGTGTGTTCCTTGGCCTTCATGATGCTGTTTGTTCTCTAAGGTTCTCTAACAAACCTCTGAGGGCTTCAGAGAACAGCTGTATTTATACTGCGTTTAAATTACACACAGGTGGACTCTATTTACTAATTAGGTGACTTCTGAAGGCAATTGGTTCCAATGGATTTTAGTTAGGGGTATCAGAGTAAAGCGGGCTGAATACAAATACATGCCACACTTTTCACATATTTATTTGTAAAAAATTTGGAAAATTTTATCATTTTCCTTCCATTTCACATTTTTGTGCCACTTTGTGTCCGTCTATCACATAAAATCCCAATAAAATACATTTACGCTTTTGGTTGTAATATGACAAAAATGTGGAACTTTTTAAGGGGTATGAATACTTTTTCAAGGCACTGTGTTCCGAAGACCTAATAAAGGTGGATTACAAAAGCCCTGAAACTTTTTTTTTTTTCCGATTACTGCAAAGAAGAAAAATGCCAGGATGGTCGAGAAAAGCTTGATGCTCTATTTTTTTCTACCATTATGAAGAAAGATCAGGCTTTCCACTTGGTCCTACCATCCCCCCCAAGATCCAAGAAGTGAGAAACCGGTTCTCTTTAAACTGTATTTATTTGTGCAGAAGGAGAATCGGATTCCAAGGATATTGCAATGTTTGGCAACGTGTTCCTGTAAACAAAGTGACAGGAGCGGAGGATGGAAACTCCTGAGGGTGACAACGGCCGGCAGCGCCATCCCTTCCAGATGGTGTTTTTAATAAATTTATTATGCAGCCATGAAAGACGGGATGGGAATTCGGGACGGGAGCGGCACGCAGACCGGACCCCTCAAGGCAGAATAAGAATTTGAGTTTGTGCTGCAATTATAACCATTTGTTAACCTGCCACTTACAAAGAGCCAGGGAGAGCTTGGCATGTAGCACGGTGCCAGCCTTCAGCACCCCATGGGGAGGGATGACGTTGGCTTTATTGACCATTGAAAGGATCTTCTAAAACGCCTCAATTTAACCGAAACCGATTTTCCAACATAGTAATTTCAGTCAGGTGTTTCTGGTAATACTACAGCTTTCAACGTTTTTTGGAGATCATTTTTTGTTTTTTTTTAAGACCGTGGAGTCCAACTTTCTGGCATTAGTTTGGTAAAGACCCTTTTCTGTTCCAGCATTACTTTCCCCTGTGTACAAAGCCAACTCCATAAAGACATGGTGTGACCAGTTTGGTGTGGAGGAACTCAAGTGTCCTGACTCTACTGAACACCTTTGGGATGATTTGGACAGCGATGGTGAGCCAGGTTTTCTTATCCAACATCAGTACCTGACCTCATAAATGGGCACAAATTCTCAGACACCCTCCAAAATCTTGGAGAAAAACTCTCCCAGAAGAGTTGAGGATGGTGAAGTTGCAAAGGGGGCAACTCCATATTAATGTCTGTAGTTTTGGAATAGGATGTCCAACAAACTCATGTTGTCTTGCTGAGGGGATGCGTCCCCCTTCCATGAGACACTCAGCTGTGATTCTTCTTTCAAAAGGTAAAGATCCTTCGATGATTGAGAATTGGCGCCCCATCAGCCTTCTCAATGTCGATAGAAAGGCGCTGGCGAAGATACTTTTTTGACGCCTATGGTCAGTAGCAGAGTCTTTGCTTTCTCGCCATCAGCACTGTTCGATCCAGGGTAGGAGCACCTTCACAACCGTTTTATCTGTCCGGGAGGCCTTGGAGCAGTGCAGGGCTGCAGGCTGGTAAAAGTATTTACTGGTATTGAATTAGGCAAAGGCTTTTGATCAGGTCAACCCTGAGTACCTGTGCTTGCTCCTTAGTAAGTACGGTCTGCCGGGTGGTTTTGTTGATTTCGTTAAAAGTCTTATATAAGGGAGCAGAAAGCTTCCCTCTTGTTAATGGTTGGGTTGGACAGTCCTTTGGGGTTGGCTCTGGGGTGTGCCAGGGTTGTCCCATGAGTCCCCTGCTCCTTTGAGGGTTGTTGCCTATGCGGATGATGTGTCAGTGATTGTCACTGGGACAGATGAAGCGGGGGAGGTGGTCTCTCTGTCCTCACGGTACTCTAAAGCACCAGGCTCTAAGATCAATCAGGAAAAGAGTAAAGTTTTCTGGATGGGAAAGGAAGGTGAGGGGCTTGATCTCCCGAACACCTTTCCAGTGCCCCTGTAGAAAATTAAGATACTAGGCACTGAATTTGGACCCCGCGATTATGGCCTCAAAAACTGGGAAGGCAGGCTGGAAGTTGGCAATACTAAGGTGTTCCACTGGAAGAGATGGAAGTTATCTCCGAGGGAAAGGGTTGACCTGATTAAGACTTATCTGATACCGATCTTCTTGTATGTCAGCTTTGTCTGTATCTTGCCAGTGTCTCTCTGTGCTAGGATCTATAGTGTGTTCTTCCAGGATGCTGTGGGGGAACAGCTTGAACCTCAACAAGAGGAATATCGCCTATCTATCCAGGAGGGAGGGTGGTTTAGGTATGGTAAACCCTGTTCTTTTCTTTTCACTGCTATTTATCAAGTTTAACATTGGTAATATGCTTGCAGTGGAACCTCCTGCATGGGCAGGCATGTTTAGTTCTTGGTTTAGGGCTTTTTTTATGACTTTGGGAAGAAGGTGGCCAATAAAGAATCTCAGGGGTCATCGTGGTCAGCTTCCAGCCTATGTCGCTTTCTGAAGTTGCTGCGGCAGTGGTGACTGTCGGCTGAAGATCTCAGATCCGCTCCAAGGAAAGTCCTTATGACCTGAGTTTGAGTGAAGTTTTTCATGACCCATTGGCCTTAAGGGATTTCCCAGGCCCAATTTTGAAGGAAGGGTTAAGACTATTAACTTGGCTAGAGCCCCCCTTAAATTTAGGGATCTGGCCTGGTTGTGCTTCTACGGGAGGCTCTATGTTCAGGGCAATTTGAAATACCGCCGTGAGATGGATCGTGTTTGTCCTCGGGAGGAATGTGCAGGTGAGGAGGAGACTATGGACAATTTTCTGCTTTGCTGCCCTTTTAACATAGAGGTATACAAACAGGTGGGGCAGCCCCTTGGTGTTCCTTTCCTCTCCAGGCTGGGTTATGCTGAGTTTTTGTACGGAGCATGGAACGCACGGTGTCAGGTCACCACTCGGCATACAATTCTTCCTGTTCAGGTGGTGGTGTGTGATAGTCTGCATGAGGTGGGGAAGATTCGGGTGCTTGAGAGAGACAAGTAGGGATTGGGGGGGGGGGGGGATCTGACTATGTTTGACTCTGTAACCTTCCCACTGAATGTCTCCTAAGTTTTTCCTCCCTAATTCTCTTTTTTGGTTCTTTAGTCCCCACAGAAAACGTGGCCACCATCACCGAATCAGCCAGCGTGATTGAAGGTGTGAGTCGGAGCCGCAACGCCCTCCTGAACGGAGACACCAAGAATTACGACTGGGACTCGGGTTACACTTGCCACCAGCTTGGCAGTGGTGCCATTGTGGTCCAGCTGGCCCAGCCATATATGATTGGCTCTATCAGGTAGGAGATGATTCAATGCTTCAAATTCTTACTAAATGTTATCCATGTATCTTGTAATTATAAGACTCCCAATGAAATCCTATTGAACCGCAAATGAAATGACATTCACTTACAAATTTTTTTATTTGATAAACAAAAAAATAAGGGGAGAATAGGTATTGGTGTATTCCAATTACTGCGCTCATCATTGTGGGAGGGGCAGGGAAGGGACTCAAACTACTGCTGGGAAATTTCTCCATTGTGGGAGGGGCAGAGACACAAGCTACTACTGGGAAATTTTACCATTGTGGGATGAGCAGAGACAAAAACTACTGTGGGGAAAGCTCACTATTTTGGGAGGGGCAGAGACACAAACTACTGCGGGCAAATCTCACTATTGTGGGAGGGGCAGAGACACAAACTACTGTTTGGAAATTAACCATTGTGGGTTGGGCAGAGACACAAACTACTGCTAGAAAATCTCACTGTAGTGGGAGGGGCAGAGATATAAACTGCTGCAGGGATTCCCAGTATTGTGGGGGGGGGGGGCAGAAACACAAACTACTGGGGGGAATCTCACCATTGTGGGAAGGGCAGAGACACAAAGTACTGGAGGATATCTCCCCATTGTGGGAGGGGCAAAGAGACAAATTACTGCAGGGAAATCTCACCATTGTGAGAGAGGCAGAGACACAAACTACTGTAGGGAAATGTCACCATTGAGTTGAGCAACATTTGATATAAGATTTCAGAAACAGTGGGAGTCAGACGACTCAGAGTGTTGAAGGAAAGAACCAAAGTCCCTGGAAGTCGCACATCTGTGGTGTCCTACAGAGATGACTGGAGTGGCAACCTCAGCCTGAATTCCGACCAGGCCACACCCCTAACGCGTTGCACTCCACCCCCTGGAGCTTAGTCATGGGGAAGAGTGTTGAATTGGGGAATGCGTCTGTTCTCATTTACATGTTATACTTACATTCTTTCGAAACAAGCTTAATACATCAATCAGTAATAATAAGATAATCTATCAACTCATCGTTTTTTGGGCCAGTGTCAATGGGCTCTGGTTTAAACCGCTGGCAACAAAAGTGAGTACACCCCTAAGTGACAATGTCCAAATTGGGCCTAATTAGCCATTTTCCCTCCCGGTTGTCGTGACTTGTTACTGTTACAAGGTCTCAGGTGTGAATGGGGAGCAGGTGTGTTAAATTTGGTGTTATCGCTCTCACTCTCTCATACTGGTCACCGGAAGTTCAACATGGCACCTCATGGCAAAGATCTCTCTGAGGATCTGAAAAAAAGAATTGTTGCTCTACATAAAGATGGCCTAGGCTATATGAAGATTGCCAAGACCCTGAAACCGAGCTGCAGCACGGTGACCAAGCCCATACAGTGGTTTAACAGGACAGGTTCCACTCAGAACAGGCCTCATCATGGTGGACCAAAGAAGTTTGAGTGCACGTGCTCAGCGTCATATCCAGCGATTGTCTTTGGGAAATAGATGTATGAGTGCTGCCAGCATTGCTGCAGAGGTTGAAGGGGTGGGGGGTCAGCCTGTCAGTGCTCAGACGATACGCCGCACACTGCATCAAATTGGTCTGCATGGCTGTCGTCCCAGAAGGAAGCCTCTTCTAAAGATGATGCACAAGAAAGCCCACAAACAGTTTGCTGAAGACAAGCAGACTAAGGACATGGATTACTGGAACCATGTCCTGTGGTCTGATGAGACCAAGATAAACTTATTTGGTTCAGATGGTGTCAAGTGTGTGTGGCAGCAACCAGGTGAGGAGTACAAAGAGTGTGTCTTGCCTACAGTCAAGCATGGTGGTGGGAGTGTCATGGTCTGGGGCTGCATGAGTGCTGCCGGCACTGGGGAGCTACAGTTCATTGAGGGAACCATGAATGCCAACAAGCAGAGCATGATCCCCTCCCTTCGGAGACTGGGCCACAGGGTAATATTCCAACATAACGATCCCAAACACACCTCCACGATGACCACTGCCTTGCTAAAGAAGCTGAGGGTAAAGGTGATGGACTGACCAAGCATGTCTCCAGACTTAAACACTATTGAGCATCTGTGGGGCATCCTTAAATGGAAGGTGGAAGAGCGCAAGGTCTCTAACATCCACCAGTTCCGTGATGTCGTCCTGCAGAAGTGGAAGAGGACTCCAGTGGCAACCTGTGAAGCTCTGGTGAACTCCATGCCCAAGAGGGTTAAGGCAGTGCTGGAAAATAATGGTGACACTTTGGGCCCATTTTGGACTCCCTTTTATTGCCAGCGGTTTAGACATTAATGGCTGTGTGTTGAGTTATTTTGAGGGGACAGCAAATTTACACTGTTATACAAGCTGTACACTCACTACTTTACATTGTAGCAAAGTGTCATTTCTTCAGTGTTGTCACATGAAAAGATAGAATAAAATATTTACAAAAATGTGAGGGGTGTACTCACTTTTGTGAGATACTCCTATCGAGAGCAGCATAACCCCAGAGTCAAACATATGGAGCTATGTCTGTCAATGAACATCAGAGAAAAAGATTTTACTGTAAGACAAAAATCCAGTTATTTGTGTAGTGTGTGTTTTACTAGGGGAAGAGAGAGATTTTTATTACCTGCTTTGCAGGAACACCAATCCCATCCCTCCCTCCCTCAGAACGAAGATCTGCCTTGTTTATATAGGCAGAGCTGCGTTCTGATTTACCGACGATTGGCTGATTAATCACAGCAGAAGTGGCCCGCCGGCGCCCCCTGCTCTGTAGCCGTAAATGTCCTGGAAATAGGGCCCTGTCCTTGAAATACGGGCCGTTTCCTGGAAATACGGGCGGTGTCTTGGGAATGTGGCTCATGTTCTGGAAATATGGGCCCACGTCCTGGGAGTACAGCCCATGTTCTGGAAATATGGGCCATGTCCTGGAAATTGGGGCCCATGTCCTCGGAGTACGGCCCATGTTCTGGAAATATGGGCCCATGTCCTGGAAATTGGGGCCAATGTCCTGGGAGTCCGGCCCATGTCCTGGAAATAGGGCCCATGTCCTTAAATACGGCCCATGAGGAGTAATGATGAGATTTGGGCTCGGACAGGTTACAGTCTTCTTTCATCATCTGCTCACTTTCCTCTCCCATCCCGCCAACGCTCCCCGGCAATAGGGATGAATTATACTCAATATGCTCTAAAACCGGCTAATTAGGAAATAATTACATCATTTTCATGCCATTTAAAAAACATTAAAATTTTAAGAACAAAATCCTGTAAAGATAAAAAATTATGGGATGGCGTCATAACTAATGGAAGAGTTTATAGACCCATCACTCCGCGCTTCGGCTACTCCTCATTGGGTTGTTCCTCATCCTGCTGTCATCCTGGGAAAGATTCCCAATTAATTGGACGAACACCAAACCTCCCGTAAACTCCGTCTCATCATTGCGAGACAGATTCAGGTTTTATTGGATGGATCAAAGACCCTGAAGAACTCCGAGCCCCCCTCCCCTTATAGATTCTTTATCACCTGTATCCAGGGAGTAAATCTGACCTCCAGCCTTCCCTTCAGTCTTGCACAGTTGTAGCGGCTCCTCTTCTAGACTATAAGGGTTTCTTCTGATTTCACTGAACACTCTGAGCTTCTCACCATGTGCATTAGAAGCTGCAGCAAGTCAGATAGAGCTCCGCCTCATTTCCTGGCTGGAGGACATCTAGCATCATCTAGCCTTGCCCCGGCCTGCCCTTTTCATTCATTGGATTTTAGTTTTTTTTTAATCATGGAGGTTAAGCATCAAATGTGGGCATCACCTAGGTTGGTCTGCATGCAAATACAGCCTTCCCAGGAACGCCTACCCCTCCATGTCCTGAAAATAGGGCTCCACCCGGGCCGTTCCTTCAGAGTCCTGTGCCGTAAATGGCGGCTCCTGCTCATACAGCTGGAGTCCGAAAACCCAGAAGGAAGACCAGGTGAAGATGGAAGCCCTCTCAGCTGTGACAGCGTGGCGCTGGAGGGTTTTGTTTTCTGGTAGTTTTCACATAATATGCTAGTATGGGATGCATACTAGCACATTGTCTTTACCTTGCTGGTTGCCAAAAAAAAAAAAAAACAGTTGTTTACTACTGCTTTAATGGGTGGGTGTCAGCCTGGAGGAGTTGTCGTTACCTAGGTTGGTCTACATGCAAGTACAGCCTGCCTAGGAATGCCTACTCCTCCAGGCTGATACCCACTCCTTTCAAGAGTCCTTTAGTCCCTAATGTAAACAGTGGGCAGGCTCTTGGGAGGAGTTATGCAGATATAATGCCTTGATGGGTGGGTTTCAGCCTGGAGGAGTGGGCGTTACCTAGGTTGGTCTACATGCAAGTACAGCCTGCCTAGGAATGCCCACTCCTCCAGGGTGATACCCACTCCTTTCAAGAGCCCTCAGTCCTGATGTAAGCAGTGGGCGGGCTCTTGGGAGGAATTATGCAGATATAATGCCTAGATGGGTGGGTGTCAGCCTGGAGGAGTGGGCGTTACCTATATTGGTCTTCGTGCACCTACAGCCTGCCTAGGAATGCCCACTCCTCCAGGCTGATACCCACTCCTTTCAAGAGTCCTTTAGTCCCTAATTTAAGCAGTGGGCAGGCTCTTGGGAGAAGTTATGCAGATATAATGCCTTAATGGGTTGTTGCCAGCCTGGAGGAGTGGGCGTTACCTATGTTGGTCTACATGCAAGTACAGCCTGCCTAGGAATACCCACTCCTTTCAAGAGCCCTAGGTCCTGATGTAAGCAGTGGGCAGGCTCTTGGGAGGAGTTATGCAGTTATAATGCCTTGATGGGTGGGTGTCAGCCTGGAGGAGTGGGTGTTACCTAGGTTTGTTTACATGCAAGTACAGCCTGCCTAGGAATGCCTACTCCTCCAGGCTGATACCCACTCCTTTCAAGAGCCCTCAGTCCTCTGATGTAAGCAGTGGGCAGGCTCTTGGGAGGAGTTATACAGATATAATGCCTTGATGGGTGGGTGTCAGCCTGGAGGAGTGGGCGTTACCTAGGATAGTCTACATGCAAGTACAGCCTGCCTAGGAATGCCTACTCCTCCAGGCTGATACCCACTCCTTTCAAGAGCCCTCAGTCCTGATGTAAGCAGTGGGCGGGCTCTTGGGAGGAGTTATGCAGATATAATTCCTTGATGGGTGGGTGTCAGCCTGGAGGAGTGGGCGTTACCTCGGTTGGTCTACATGCAAGTACAGCCTGCCTAGGAATGCCCACTCCTCCAGGTGACACCCACCCATCCAGGTGTTTCTCTGTTTGCATAACTCCTCCCAATAGCTTGCCAAACTGCTTGCATCAGGACTGAGAGCTCTTGATAGGAGTAGTGAGGTGGGGGGGGGGGGGGCTGTGAGGTTTTTAACAAGCTAGGTACAGCCCCTCTCACCAGGTATGACCTGCCTGTTTTACATAGAGACCCAGTGATGACACTACGGAGACTAAAATATTAATGGAAACAAAAAGGTTTTATTTATCAAAAATAAAATAAAAAATGTCAATAGAATGGTAATTTGGGCAGTGGGGGGTAAAAACTCTACATTGTGCGTATTTGTGCACATACAGTATAAGGTGGACCTCTCAGTGACTGTGCAAGTCTGCAGGCACACATTCCTCATATGTCACAATATTAATACATACATTTAAGTATACAATATAGTATACATTTTTTGAAAAACTCTACCTTTTATCATTAAAAAGCCATTCTTGAGCTCCAGTCAGGTATTTTGCCTAGACTGAGATGATGTCATCAGTCTGCTGCAGGCAGAGGAAGGATTTCCTCAATCTTCCCTTCTTCAGTGATCAGATTGCAACATTGTAACTTTGCTTAGGCTGAGATGATGTCACCAGTCTGCTGCAGGCAGGAGGAAGCATTTCCTCAGCCCCCCAGTGATCAGACTGTAACATTGTAACTTTGCCTAGGCTTAGATGTCATCTGTCTACTGCATGACGGAGGAAGCATTTCCTCAATCTCCCCTTCCCCAGTGATCAGACTGCAACATTGTAACTTTGCCTAGGCTTAGATGTCATCTGTCTACTGCAGGACGGAGGAAGCATTTCCTCAATCTCCCCTTCCCCAATGATCAGACTGCAACATTGTAACTTTGCCTAGGCTTAGATGTCATCTGTCTACTGCATGACGGAGGAAACATTTCCTCAATCTCCCCTTCCCCAGTGATCAGACTTGAATATTGTAACTTTGCCTAGGCTTAGATGTCATCAGTCAGCTGCAGGCCAGAGGAAGCATTTCCTCAACCTCCCCTTCCCCAGTGATCAGACTGCCACATTGTAACTTTGCCTAGGCAGAGATGTCATCAGTCTGCTGCAGGACGGAGGAATCATTTCCTCAGTCTCCTCTCCCCTAGTAATTAGACTGCAACATTGTAACTTTGCCTAAGCTTAGATAATATCACCAGTCGGCTGCAGGCCGGAGGAAGCATTTCCTCAGTCTACCCTTCCCCAGTGATCAGACTGCAACATTGTAACTACCTAGGCTGAGATGTCATCCGTCTGCTGCAGGTCGGAAGAAGCATTTCCTCAGTCTCCTCTCCCCAGAGATCAGACTGCAACATTGTAACTTTGTAGCAAATCACAAGGTGAGAGGCTGCAGCAGGGGCTGATGTGTGATTTGTAAATGAATCTGTGCAATGGTCAGCCATATTTGCTTATTTCATATGCAGGCTTTGCTTCCTGCTTAGCAGAGCTGCACAGTGATTGCGGTTTACAGTTCCTCTGTTCCTGTGCCAGGCTCAGAGTCTTGCCAATGTGGATGAAAGCGGCAGACTCTTGTGTACCTGAGTGATTTAATTTACTAATGGAGATTCTGCATCATTACAAACATGTACAAGGTGTGTGACGCCAACAGAAAATAAAACCCCCTTCAGATTGGAGAACTGCCAACTAATTACCAGCAAAGCGCTGAACTGAATCCGCTAAATACATGGCCGGAGCATCAAAACTAAAAGATGCGCAAAGTCTTGCAAATCGTTTTCTTTCAGCCTGAGTAGAAAAGCCCGTCCTCTGCCAGCATGCTGCCACATGAGACCCTTGCTCACTGTGGGAAGCAGCGGTCTCTCCGCAGAGGTCAGGCATGCCCCCAGCTGAGTCAGACCTATAGCACTGCTGTTAGGAAAACTTGTGCTCCCTGTTCAGTGGAGAGCTTTGGCTTTGAATTGGCAGCAGTCATGTCAGATCTACACATGCTGGTGTGCAAGCCTCACAAATGCGCTTCTGGAAGAATGGTGAAACATTCCCATAGACACACTCCTAAACCTTGTGGACAGCCTTCCCAGAAGAGTTGAAGCTGTTATAGCTGCAAAGGGTGGGCCAACTCAACTCAACCAACCCTATGGACTAAGACTGGAATGCCATTAAAGTTCATGTGCGTGTAAAGGCAGGCGTCTCAATCAGTGCCGGGACAAGGCCATCCAGCACCCAGGGCAACGATGCCAAACTGCGCCCCCCCCCTTCCTTCCCTTAGGGTTAGGTTCAGGGTGCCCCCATCCCTGCAATAAACTATTGCACCCAGGGCAGCTGTCCTTTGTGCCCACCCCTATGTCCCGGCCCTGGATGCCCCCAAACCTCACATGAAACCACAGTGCCCAGGGCAGCCGCCCCCTCCTGCCCACCCTCTGTCCCAGCCCTGGATGCCCCCAAACCTCACATGATACCACAGTGCCCAGAGCAGCCGTCCCTCCTGCCCACCCCTTGTCCCGGCCCTGGATTCCATCAAACCTCACATACCACAGTGCCCAGGGCAGCTTCCCCTCCTGCCCACCCCTTGTCCCGGCCCTGAATGCCCCTAAACCTCACATTATACCACAGTGCTCAGAGCAGCCGCCCCTCCTGCCCACCCCTTGTCCCGGCCCTGGATGCCCCCAAACCTCACATGATATTACAGTTCCCAGGAAAGCCGCCCTTTCTGCCCACCCCCTGTCCCGGCCCTGGATGCCCCCAAACCTCACATGATATCACAGTGCCCAGGGCATCCAGGGCCCCTCCTGCCCACCCCATGTCCCGGCACTGGATGCCCCCAAACCTCACATGATACCACAGTGCCCAGGGCATCCAGGGCCCCTCCTGCCCACCCCATGTCCCGGCCCTGGATGCCCCAGACCTCACATGATACCACAGTGCCCAGGGCAGCCGCCCCTCCTGCCTACCCCTTGTCCCGGCACTGGATGTCCCCAAACCTCACATGATATCTCAGTGCCCAGGGAAGCCGCTCCTTCTGCCCACCCCCTGTCCCTGCCCCGGATGCCCCCAAACCTCACATGATATCACAGCTGCCCATCCCTTGTCCCGGCCCAGGATGCCCCCAAACCACACATAATACCACAGTGCCCAGGGCAGCTGCCCCTCCTGGCCACACCTTGTCCCGGCCCTGGTCCCAGTACTTTTGGTAAAATATTGTATATTCGTGACAGTAAAAGGGTTACATGCAAGCAGTGCAAGTACCTAAATTTTGACTTGGTTTTAAATTCTTGCAGTCCCTGTACAGCAAAGCTCGCACTTGGAGAGCCAGAAGCAGCACAAGGAGCCAATCATTTGTTCTGCATTGCTCGTGACCTAACAGGGGACATGATGACATTAGGAGAGAGCAAAGTGACAGAAATGAGCTCATCAGGCTGCTGCTGCTCTTTCCAATCACAGGCTGGGCGGGGGAGGGAAAAAACCTATAAGTGTTACTGAACCACAGCAGATTAAAAATCAGGTCTCCCGTCCTGTCAGACAGGGCTGTGTTTTTGTGGCAGAGCAGTGCAAATTTCAGGACTGGATGGACAGAAATGAACTCCTTTTGTAGATAAAGGCAGCTCCTATATATATCTTTCTAGCAGTTTGGTTCTAAAGGCAAATTTTCAGTACCTGGAGGGATCAGCACAAACAAACGAGACCAACGACTTGCAAATAAAAGGAAATAAAAATCCTTTTACAAAGTGGATGGCGGCGGAGGAGCGGAGAGTCGGTAGGTGTCTGCAGCTGATGGAGCCGACATTAGAGCGCGCCTGTTGCTTTGCCCTGCGTGGGTGAAGCACGAGTTTCCCTTTGAGCATGAGAAATGTGAGCGTGAAATGTGTGCTTTCTGTCATGTGCCGGGGAGCCTTGCTCCGCTCTTATGTGTCAGTCTGCTATCATTAGGTGTCTGCAGTCAGTCTGCATGCTGCTCTGCCTCTGTCTGCTCTTCTCTGCCACTTGTTTAAAATGTAAAAACAAAATCCCCTATAATTGAGCCACCAGGGGCACCGCACGCTGTCATGTTCCACTAATGACAAACATCAGAGAGGCCGGCGGTGACGAGATTGTGATACGGAAATGTCAGATTTGAGTGAATGATAAACCTGCACTTCTGGGGTGATGGAAGATGAATGACAATGCTCCAGTCACAAAGTAGGAGGCTTTCTAAGGATGTTGAAGAGGAAGTAGTAGGGAAGTTCAAGATTTTTTTTTTTTTTACTGACCTCTTTAATGTACTGCCTACTGTCATTCCTTTCACACTCTTCTACTGAACATACTGCCCATTGTCCTTTCCTCTACACTCTCTACTGAACATAGTGCCTACTGTCCTTTCCTCTACACTCCTCTACTGAACATAGTGCCTACTGTCCTTTCCTCTACACTCTCTACTGAACATAGTGCCTACTGTCCTTTCCTCTACACTCCTCTACTGAACATAGTGCCTACTGTCCTTTCCTCTACACTCCTCTACTGAACATAGTGCCCACTGTCCTTTCCTCTACACGCCTCTACTGAACATAGTGCCCACTGTCCTTTCCTCTACACTCTCTACTGAACATAGTGCCTACTGTCCTTTCCTCTACACTCCTCTACTGAACATAGTCCTACTGTCCTTTCCTCTACACTCTCTACTGAACATAGTGCCTACTGTCCTTTCCTCTACACTCCTCTACTGAACATAGTGCCTACTGTCCTTTCCTCTACACTCCTCTACTGAACATAGTGCCCACTGTCCTTTCCTCTACACTCTCTACTGAACATAGTGCCTACTGTCCTTTCCTCTACACTCCTCTATTGAATATAGTGCCCACTGTCCTTCCATTCACACTCCTCTACTGAACATACTGCTCACCGTCCTTCCCTTCACACTCCTCTACTGAACATAGTCATCACTGTCATTGCCTTCACACTCTACTAAACATACTGCCCACTGTCATTCCCTTCACACTCCTCTACTGAACATACTGCTCACTGTCCTTCCCTTCACACTCCTCTACTGAACATAGTGCCCACTTTCATTCCCTCTACACTCTCTTCTACTGAATATAGTGCCCACTCTCTTTCCATCCACACTATGCTGAACATAGTGCGAACTGTCCTTCCTTCCACACTCCTCTATTGAACATACTGCCCACTGTGCTTCCCTTCCCACTCTACTGAACCTACTTCCTACTCTCCTTCCCTCCACATTCCTTTACTGAACATACTGTCCACTGTCTTTCCCGTCACACTCCTCTACTGAACATAGTCCCAACTGTCATTTCCCTTCACACTCCTCCGAACATACTGCTCACCATCCATCCCTTCACACTCCTCTACTGAACAGTACCCACTGTCATTCCCTTCACACTTCTCTACTGAACATACTGCCCACTGTGCTTCCCTCCCCACTTCTCTACTGAACCCACTTCCCACTCTCCTTCCCTCCACATTCCTTTACTGAACATACTGCCCACTGTCCTTCCCGTCACACTCCTCTACTGAGCATAGTCCCAACTGTCATTTCCCTTCACACTACTCCGAAGATACTGCTCACCATCCATCCCTTCACGCTCCTCTACTGAACAGTCCCCACTGTCATTCCCTTCACACTTCTGTACTGAACATAGTGCCCACTGTCATTCCCTTCATACTCCTTTACTGAACATACTGCCCAGTGTCCTTTCCTCCACACTCTTCTACTGAACATACTGCCTACTGTAATTTCCTTCACACTCCTCTACTGAACTTACTGCCTACTGTCCTTTCCTCTCTACTCCTCTGCAGAACCTACTTCCCACTCTCCTTCCCTCCACACTCCTTTACTGAACATACTGCCCACTGTCCTTCTCTTCACACTCCTCTACTGAACAATCCCCACTGTCCTTGTACTGCCCACTGTCCTTTCCTCCACACTTTTCTACTGAACAAACTGCCCACTGTCATTCCCTTTTAAACTCCTCTACTGAACATACTGCTCACCGTCCTTCCCTTCTCACTCTTCTATTGAACATACTGCCCACTGTCATTCCCTTCACACATCACTACTGAATATACTGCTCACTGTCATACCCTGTAACATTCCTTTACTGGATGTACTGCCCAATGGTATTCCCTTCACACTCCTCTACTGAACATAGCCCCCACTGTTTGTTCCTCCATACTCCTTTACTGAACCTACTGCCCATTGTCGTTCCCTTCACACTTCTCTACTGAACATACTGCCCACTGACCTTCCCTTCTCACTCCTTTACTGAACCTACTGCCCACTGTCCTTCCCTTCGCATTCCGCTTTTGAAGATGGTCCCCTTAGTGAAAGGAACACATAAATCGGTGATTATTATCTTACGAGCTAAAAGGGGCCTCAAACATGGCCCCTGACATCCAAAGGGCCGTACGTAATGTTCAATATACACTATATTGTCAAAAGTATTGGGACGCCTGCCTTTACATGCACATGAACTTTAATGGCATCCCAATCTTAGTCCGTAGGGTTCAATATTGAGTTGGCCCACCCTTTGCAGCTATAACAGCTTCAACTCTTCTGGGAAGGCTGTCCACAAGGTTTGGGAGTGTGTCTATGGGAATGTTTCACCATTCTTCCAGAAGCGCATTTGTGAGGTCAGGCACTGATGTTGGCTGAGAAGGCCGGGCTCGCAGTCTGCGCTCTAATTCATCCCAAAGATGTTGTATCGGGTTGAGGTCAGGACTCTGTGCAGGCCAGTCAAGTTCCTCCACCCCAAACTCGCTCATCCATGTCTTTATGGACCTTGCTTTGTGCACTGGTGTGCAGTCATATTGGAACAGGAAGGGGCCATCCCCAAACTCTTCCCACAAAGTTGGGAGCATGAAATTGTCCAAAATGTCTTGGTATGCTGACGCCTTAAGTATTCCCTTCACTGGAACTAAGGGGCCAAGCCCGACCCCTGAAACACAACCCCACACCATAATTCCCCCTCCACCAAATGATTTGAACCAGTGCACAAATTAAAGCGGAGTTCCACACAAAAGTGGAACTTCCGCTTTAGGTATTCTAACCCCCTGACATGCCACATTTGGCATGTCATTTTTTTTTTGGGGGGGGGGGAGGGCGGGTACCTAGTTTTGACAGGTACCCGCTCCCACTTCCGCTCGGAGCGCCGCGGCGCCCTGAACGGAAGTTCTCCTCTCCCCCCTCCCTCCCTGCAATCTTCTGGGACCTCTGACTCACGAGAAATGAGGAGGGGAGAGCCATAGCATAAAATCCAACAACTATTTATTATCACAAAAAAATATATTGCACTTACAAACATCAGACGTCAAAAACGTAGATGAGAGGGATTGGAGGGAGGTAACAGCCGCCGGCCGGACGGCTCCGCTCGCCCGTCCTTCACAGCAAGTAGGTAGGTGTGACGTCTCCCCTCCTCATTTCTCGGGTAACCTGCATCCCTCCCTGAGCCTGGTTGGTTGAGCGCTATCAGGAGTGTTGTCCGGCGTCACTTTGAACCCCCGCTCATGCAATACCTGGAGCTGGTAAGAGTACCCATCCTCACTGGTGCCCTTTAGGTTCTATTATATGTCTACTTTTTAGTCCATCTGGTAAGCGGTTTATCTCACTATTGATTTATCCTCTTGGTTCAGTCATTAAGGGGATCCTATCCTTTTCGGTGGTGGCTGTCACTATTCATCAATATTGGATTTTTAGCTTCACCATTTGGGTGTCATCATTAGTTGTTTTATGGTTTTACGCTATGGCGTTTGCCTTTTTTTTCCTTTTTGTCTAAACTTATCCTTGGAGATTTGCATCACTACGGTACGGGCTTGCTGCTTATTTTCTGAGGTCTGCGGATTCGGTTCCCATCATTTTGGCTACAGTATCTGCTACTTCTGGTAAGCGGTACCTGCACAAGTCACAACTCATTTGTTATTCACTTTCTGTTACTGGTTTACACTATGGTGTCGTTTTTCTCCTTTTTACCCATACACTATTGAGGAGATTCATATTGGAGCCCTTCTGAAGCTTGCTGTGTTCCATATCTGAAGACCCTGCCTCTACTCATTTGGCTCTTTAATGATTGGAATCTGGTAAGCGGTACCTGCACCAGGGTCATCTTTTTTCTTTTCATCTATGGACATTCACATGGACTGTTTCAATTGTTAGCGCAGCTTAATATATACATTAAAGTTCATGTGTGTGTAAAGGCAGGCGTCCCAATACTTTTGCTAATGTAGTGTATGTAATGCTTGAGAAGACTGTCAGAGACTGCAGACCTAATAGAGGAAATGAGGGTCAGAGAGTAAGGACAGGATACACTCTGGCTCTGACCGCGGGTTGGGCACCATGGGTTTAAGGATACTTGCGCCGTTCAACCTTCTCCTCGCTCATCTCGCTTTCCCTCAAGCTAAAACCCACTCCTAGTGTTGGTCAAAGCGCCATCCAAATTCCATTTCGCCGAGCACCAGGAAAGGTTACGGCGTTTTTAAAAAATCTTCTTTTGTGTGAAATTTAGTGGCGAGCGCGTCCATTATCCGCAGCTGAGTGGCTGGCACGCAATTTAGGAGTGCGTCTGGAAGACATGAAACATTTAGAAGAAGCTTCTGGAAGATAAGTGGCCACATAAACCTCTTCTCCGTCTTATTTCTACTTTTCAGCCGATCGAGGTGATAAAAGTGCTATTGTAATGAATGTAAATAGCGCGATTTATACGGCGGTTTTACGTTTTTTTTTTATTCTACGGCTCAGCGCCGCGGTGCGTTCCTCAGTTCCTACGAGATAAACAGCTCAGGGCTGCGTGAAGAGATCCCCCCCCCCTTCCCCCCGAGGCAGAGGGACCGTTCTTGTCACTTATCCCCGACGCTTTAAATGTTTCATTTTTCTTCAACACCCAAACCTGAAAGTGATTCCGTGGAGCCGGTGTGTTTAATGCACGGATTAATGGTGACAAATGAATCCTTTCCGATGCCATTACATTCTCCCCGTGTAGGCTGCTAGAATAACTAGCGGTAATGCCATGCCTTGGTAATATTTAAAGAGATCCTGTCCTCAGTGGGCTTAGGCAAGAATTTCGATGTTTAGTCTTGAAGCCTAATCCTCCGTCTTTAACGGTTGTACTGGTTCCTCAGCTTACTTTTATTTCAGTCCACACTGTGAGCTTCTCAGTGTGCATTAAAAGCTGTACCAAGTCGCCTATATTCTTGTTTTGTCGACAGACCCAGCGCTCCATAAATCATAACTACTGGGTTATATTGCCTCCTCCAGGAGTCGGACAAGGTAGAACAAAAAACACCTGACTACCCCCATGGGCCGTCCTTGGCTTGGTATATAACCCCCCCTCTATGCTCTAGGTAATCCGCTTCCCATGGTTGCACTGACGGTGGTCCTGCAGTCCTTAGTGTCCCGGGTGGAAGTGGCATGATTCTGAGCCTGATGCCGCCCGTCCATGGGGGGCTTAATATTAATATCGCACCCCCAGATCCATCCGATAGTGAGGATGTTTCCTACATGGTTGCAGCAGTCTCACTGCAGTGCGTGAGACTTTAAAAATGGAGGATGCGGCTGATGTAGCCACGGATGTGGCTGTGTCATTTTGGTATGCATAAGTCACCTTGCACTCCAAAGGGGATCCTTATGTGCAATTTTTTGACAGTTTTTCCTGTAAGGAATGGGAACAACCAAAATTACTCTTTGTGGTCCCCAAACGTTTTGCTGTACATTACCCTTTTGAGGAGTCACTTTTAAAAAAAGTGGACTAGTCCACCAGTGGTGGACCCTCCTGTTTCCAGGTTGAACAAAGCTACTATGATCCAGTAGAGAAATCCCCGTCCATTAACCACTTAAGCCCCGGAGGATTTGGCTGCTAAACGACCAGAGGGTATTTTGCGATTCGGCACTGCGTGACTTTAACGGACAATTGCGCGGTCGTGCGACGCTGTACCTAAACGAATTTGGCGTCCTTTTTTTCCCACAAACAGAGCTTTCTTTTGGCGGTATTTGATCACCTGTGCGATTTTTTGATCACGCGCTATAAACAAAAAAAGAGCGTAAATTTTGCAAAAATAGCAATATTTTTCCCTTTTTTTTATATGAAATTCCCCCAAAAAAAAATGTAAAAATCAAAATTTTTTAATATTTTCGGCCAATTTGTTTTATGCTACCTATGTTTGGTAAAAAAAATCGCAAAAAGCGTATTTTGATTGGTTTGCGCAAAAGTTATTGCGTTTACTAACAAAGGGAAAGATTTTTGTCATTTTTGTTGTTTTTTTTTTTAACGCGTAATGGCGGCGATCTGCGATTTTTTTTGCGGTACTGCGACATTGCGGCGGAAAGATCGGACCCTTGACTGACATTTTTGACACTTTTGGGGTTACCAGTGACATTTCTACAGTAATCAGTGCTATATATATGCACTGTTACTGTAAAAATACACTGGTAGTGAAGGGGTTAACTTTATTTGAGAGGGAGGGGCTGTGTGTGTCCCTAGGGGCGTGATTCTAACTGTGATTGGCTGTGGCTTCAACTGTATGCAGAGTGATCAATGGATCTACATAGTAGATCCATGTGATCAGCTCTCATACAGAGAGGAGAATGACAGGCAGCTTGTTTACACAAGCTGCCTGACTTTCTCCCTCTCCCCCGCCGATCACAGAGTGGCCGGCGGCGATCGGGTCCGCCGGTCACACGCGCGGGGAGGTCCGTGACCACGCGGGAGCGGGAGCGCGCCTCCGGCGGCGCGCGCTCGCTCCCTAAACCCTCACAGGCGAGCGACGTAGACCTACGTCACTTTGCCTGTGAGGGGCTGACCGCCGCCGTAGATAGTCGTGCGGCGGTCGGCAAGTGGTTAAGGACGCGGCTGACAGGAAAGCGGAGGCTGTGGCATGCAGCATGTTTACTATGACTGGTTCTATGGTACTATGGCGGCCAGTGGTACTATGGCGGCCAGTCTTTGCCTCAGCCCTGGTGTCTCAGACCCTAACTGAATGGGCCAAGCTTTTGCCCTGGGGGGGGGGGGGGGTAAGCAGGTCCCTGCTGCTTATGTGAATTTAGCAAACCAGTTGGTCCATGGGCTGCAGTTTTTTTGTAATGCAGCTTTGAATACAGCTCCTGTGCTGTCCAAACTTTGTTTTAGTGGTGGTAATTAGGCATGTGCTGTGGCTTAGAAATTGGTCCGAAGACCAAGCCTCTAAGAAAGCTTTCATTGATCTGCCCTTTCAAGGCGATCACCTGTTTGGGGCTACCCTGGATGACTTAATTAAGGGTATCACGGGGGGGGGGGGAAGAGTACCTTCCTGCCATAGTCTAAGAAAGGAAAGGAGCCTCGTCTCAGAGGGGGCCCTCCTTCTCAGCACACAGAAAATTATTTTGTGCTTCTGGGACAGAGAATAAGGGAAATGGATCTTTCAAATTTTCCCTGGGAGGTTCCAAGCATCCTTGGTCTGATGAGCCTAAAGCTAGCTTCTCCGGACCCGCAGACAAGACCCCTTCAGCATGAAGGTCTGCCCTCACCCATTATTGGGGTGGGGGGACATCTTCGCTGGTTTCCAGCCTTGTGGACCTCCTTCATGAGCATCAAGGGGATCCACGAAATGATTCTTTAGGGGGTACCCAGAAAGGGGGACAACGCTCGTCTTTTTCAGGTTTTTTTAGGTCCTGAGTCTCCTTGTGTAGATTTAATTCCTGCAAAGGTTCAGGTGATGTCCCACCCACCTAAGGTCCCCCCTATCCCTGTCCAGGGAATTGATTTACCTAGGTCTGATTTTAATTCTGACCAGGGTAGTCCTTCTTCTGGACAAACTTCAGGAACCACAGGCCGTGATTCACCGGCTGCTGTGACACAGATAGTTCTCTTTCCCATTTTTTCATACAGGTTCTGAGTCTGGTGGTATCTACCTTCAAGACAATTCTGTTTGCACAGTCCTACATGCAGCTCCTTTTAGGAAGCTTGGCTCCCCAGAAGGATACCGAGGTTCATGGCGAAATCATGGGTTCCTCTGGCTGATGCCGCAGGCGTCCAAGGGCCATGGTAAGGCCAGTATCATCCTTGGCTCAGGCTTCTTCCGCAATTCCTGCAAGGGATCAAGGGCTAGGATCTTTCAATCAGTCTGGTGGCCATAACGTCCCTTGGTGGCTTCCTCTCAGAGAAGACCAATTGTCCCAAGGGCTGATCTACCCTCCTGCTTTACAGTCGCTGGTTTTAATGGCTTACCTATTGAAAGCCAGGTACTGAGGGATAGAGGTCTATCTCGATCAGTGATCCCTACTATAGTGAAGGCGAGGAAGTCGTCTTCCAGCAAGATATATCATCGCACATGGTGAGTTGATTTGCACTCATCCTCCAGCCTTTTCTGTGGCTTGGATCTTAACCTTTCTTCAACAGGGCGTTGATCCGAAGTTGGCCTTGATTACCATCAAGGGCCAAGTGTTTGCCCTGGCAATCTTCTTTCAGCGACCCCTAGCCACGCACTCTTTAGTTCGTACCATCATTCAGGGGGTTCGACATGTGGCTCCACCTGTACGGTCTCTTTTGCCGCCATGGAATTTAAATTTAGTACTTTTGGTTCTCCAGAAACCTCCATTTGAGAATATTCAGAAGATTCCCTTGCCTACGTTATCCCAAAAGGTGACATTCTTAATGGATATTACCTTGGCCCGCAGGGTATCTGAGTTGGCGGCATTATCCTGTCGCAGTCCCTATTTGGTGGTCCATAGGGATAAAGTGGTTCTTCTTCCCTGTCCATCATTGCTGCCCAAAGTTGTCTCTGACTTCCATTTAAATGAGGACATTGTGTTGCCTTCCTTGTGTCCCAAGTCGGCTCATCCCAAGGAATTTGCTTTGCATACCTTCGATGGGGTTAATGCGATTCCTGTGTATTTGGCAGCTACTGAGTCCTTTCGGAGGTCAGACTAACTTTTTGTGGTTACGGACAGACCGAGAAAAGGGCTGGCCGCTTCTGCTCTTCTTCGGTTACCATCTCCAGATGGATCAGACAGATGGCGACTCAGGCCTTTTCCATTAAAGGTCAGGTTCCACCTTTCCCTGTCACAGCACATTCTACTCGGGTGCTAAGTGCTTCTTGGGCCTTCCGTCATCAGACATCAGTATTGCAAGTTTGAGGAATAGTACCCCATTATTGGTGTCAGTGGGAGGAATAGTGCCCCATCATCGGTGTCAGTGGAAGGAGTAGTGCCCCATCATTGGTGTCAGTGGGAGGATTAATGCCCCATCATTGGTGTCAGTGGGAGGATTAGTGCCCCATCATTGGTGTCAGTGGGAGGATTAGTGCCCCATCATTGGTGTCAGTGGGAGGAATAGTGCCCCATCATTGGTGTCAGTGGGAGGATTAGTGCCCCATCATTGGTGTCAGTGGGAGGAATAGTGCCCCAAATGCTGGATAAAGGCAGGCAAAAGGCTGGAGACCACGGATCTAGCCCTTTCCTCCCCAGCTTGACGGTCTCTGGCCTGCCCCTTTCATTCTTTAGGCTTCAATTCTTTGTCATGGGGGCTCTGTATCAAATGTAGGCGTTACCTTGGGCAGTCTGCATTCAAATAGAGCATTCCTAGGAACATCCATTCCCCCCAGACTTCCTTTCGCCCATCAAGGCATTTTATTATTGGCATAACTCCTCCCAAAATTCTGCCTACTGCTTGCACCAGGACTGAGGGCTCTTGAGAGGAGCACTGAGGCAGGGTGCTAAGGATGCTTTTAGGAAGCATGAAGTGGTGTCACCTGGTGCAGTAAAACATGGTGTCACCCCAGCCCCATCAGGCTCTCTCCTGTTTAACCTCCCCCCCCATCGGACTCTCTCCTGTCTTGTGAAGAGCCAGCCGGGGTGAGGGTGGCACTCAATTCCAGGACAGGTAAGTGTCCTTTTATAAAAAGTCAGCAGCTACAGAATTTGTTTTTTTAATTAGTAATTTTTTATTTTTTTCAAACTGGGCGAAGAACCACTTTAAGGAGATTATTTTTCCTCCGGCAGCCCTCAGGCAGGCCTTAAGAGACTTTGGCTAGACACTGTCACTTGTCTGTATTTCAATTATAACCGGTGCAAACCAAAATTATAAGCCAATTCTGCGCAGCGCCGCGTTTCCGAAACATATTCCTGCAGACTTGCGAAGCTACCGATAGGTCTGCTCAAAGTCGGCCAGTTCTGCGACGGCCCTTTTATTCCGTCCCCCCACATCCGTAAAGCATTCTTATGACTCAGACTGCTCCGAATTCCCCACAGACGTGAGCTCATGTGGAATATATTGTGAAGGATTAGGGAAGGCGGCACAGAAATTGGCCCTTCTGTCTAATGCGATCTTGTGAATATTCATGCCATAACCGGCATCTCATGCAGAATAATGGCGCGGTGTTCAGCGTGTGTAATATGCCGGCTCCCCGTAGACCCGCTCATCTCTCCAACTCAACTCTGACTCCGACTTAACTTCATAGCTGCGCTGTCACTACCATCCGGGCAGCCGCGCCATTTTAGCGACGCGGGGTGAAGGCTAATACACAAGGGAAGCGGGACGGGTTCAGTAGTTTTGATTAAGCGCTTGGCGCTAAAATATTCATAAATTCCAACATTCTAATTCTTGAAAAATTATAATAAAATTGTTCATTTCTTAACCACTTGCTGACCGACATACATATAACTGTCAGTAGGCAATAATTACAAGCCATGGTCTTGGCGCCATTTTTTATTTCAGACAGCCATTACAAGCCATGGCCTTTGCGCCATTTTTATTTTCAGACGGCAATTGCAAGCCATGGCTTTGGCGCCATTTATATTTTCAGATGGCGATTGCAAGCCATGGCCTTAGCGCCGTTTTTTTTTTCCAGACAGCAATTACAAGCCATGGCCTTGGTGCCATTTTTATTTTCAGACAGCAATTACAAGCCATGGCCTTGGCGACATTTTTAAATTTAAGACCGCAATTACAAGCCATGGCGCCATTTTTATTTTCAGACTGCAATTGCAAGCCATGGCCTTGGCGCCATTTTTTTTTCCAGACAGCAATTACAAGCCATGGCCTTGGTGCCATTTTTATTTTCAGACAGCAATTACAAGCCATGGCCTTGGCGACATTTTTAAATTTAAGACCGCAATTACAAGCCATGGCTTTGGCACCATTTTTATTTTCCGACAGCAATTACAAGCCATGGCCTTGGCACCATATTTGATTTTCAGACGGCAAATACAAGCCATGGCCTTGGCGCCATTTTTTTTTTTTTTCGAGCCGCAAATATAAGAAAATAAAAATGGAGCCAAGGCCATGGCTTGTAATTGCCGCCTGCAATCAAAAAAGTCGCCAAGGCCTTGGCTCCATTTTTATTTTCAGATGGCAATTACAAGCCATGGCCTTGGTGCCATTTTTATTTTCAGACGGCAATTACAAGCTATGGCCTTGGCGCCATTTTTATTTTCAGGCGGCAATCGGCTGGTATTGTAAAAGTGATAATTTTTTAAGTTCTACAAAGGAAGGCCTGCAGTGGTTCCCAAGCACTCCAATTCATTTGGGGAGCCCGAGGCTACGGTAGGAGGCCAGGATTGCTTCGCACAGACGGAAGTAGATCCGTTCCCCCAATCTCCTCTGTGACCAATAAGGACGGAAGCGGGTTTCTTTAAGAGAAAAGAACCCCTCCCCCAATTGCTGCCCACCAGCAAAAGCCTGAGTGTATCCTGAATGAAAGTAGCTTCAGCCCCGTTCTGTTGAAGACACAGCCAATGTGTTTCATCCTGACCCCAGGCCTTAGTCATGGAGGATTTCATTACTCCTGGTTTCAGTGCAGTCATACCCTGACTAGTAAAGCCAGAAAGCAGGGGAGTCCATTAGACCCCTTATATCTACATAGATATCTGATATCTCCATAGATAGAGTACCAGTTTTAGGCTCCATTCACACCTGAGCGTATCGTTTTCAGGCGTTTTTTCTGGCTTTTTTTAGGCGTTTTTTGCAGGTGTTTGGAGGCAGGCATTGACATCTAACAAAAATGCTTGTAATCTGCCAAAAAAGAAGCTCATGTACTTTTTTGAGCTTCGGGGATTTTGCTTCAGGCGACAAAACCCTCAGATGTGAACAGGGGCCATTGAAATTAATGGGATTTTGCTTGTTGGGCGTTGTGAGACTTCAGAGATGAGCGTTTTACGAGCTGATGTCATTCCCTGGCTGTTTATATTATGCTTGGTTAGCTGCTTTCCTGGTGATGTCATGTGTTGGTTTGCTTTCTTTGTGTTCTTTCTTCTCTGAGCATGCCCAGTCTTGCTCATTAGATTTTTCTCTGTCGAAATCTGTACTGACTGCACGAAAATCGGCCGTGTTTTGACGGCGGACAAAAATGTTATAGCCTGCACACCAGATCCCTGCCGATTTTCAACGCGTGTGTACGAGGCTTAAGTCGCAACAATAGACAATCACAGTCTGCTTAAACTAATAACACACAAAGAATGAAATGTTGCCATGTTTTTATTGAACACACCATGTAAACATTCAAAGTGCAGGTGGAAAAAGTATGTGCACCCCTAGACCAATGACCTCTCCAAGAGCTAATTGGAGTGAGATGTCAGCTAACTGGAGTCCAATCAATGAGATGAGATTGGAGGTGTTGGTTACAGCTGCCCTGCCCTATAAAAAACACACCAGTTCTGGGTCTGCTTTTCACAAGAAGCATTGCCTGATGTGAATGTTGCCTCACACCAAAGAGCTCTCAGAAGACCTACGATTAAGAATTGTTGACTTGCATAAAGCTGGAAAGGGTTATAAAAGTATCTCCAAAAGCCTTGCTGTTCATCAGTCCACGGTAAGACAAATTGTCTATTAGTTCAGCACTGCTGCTCCTCTCCCTAGGAGTGGCCGTCCTGTAAAGATGACTGCAAGAGCACAGCGCAGACGGCTCAATGAGGTGAAGAAGAATCCTAGAGTGTCAGCTAAAGACTTACAAAAGTAACTGGCAAATGCTAACATCCCTGTTAGCGAATCTACAATACGTAAAACACTAAACAAGAATGGATTTCATGGGAGGATACCACAGAGGAAGCCACTGCTGTCCAAACAAAACATTTCTGCACGTTTACAGTTTGCACAAGAGTACCTGGATGTTCCACAGCAGTACTGGCAAAATATTCTGTGGACAAATGAAACCAAAGTTGAGTTGTTTGGAAGAAACACACAACACTGTGTGGCGAAAAAGAGGCACAGCACACCAACATCAAAACCTCATCCCAACTGTGAAGTATGTTGGTGGGGGCTTAATGGTTTGGAGCTGCTTTGCTGCATCAGGGCCTGGACGGATTGCTATAATCGAAAGAAAAATGAATTCCCAAGTTTATCAAGACATTTTGCAGGAGAACTTAAAGCGGAGTTCCGGCCACAAAATCGTTACTTTAGATTTTATGGCATCCGCTTCCTTATTGTCACCTGTAAAAGAATTGGATATTCCCATTTTTTTTTTATTTTACTTACCTTTTTTCAGAAGATAATATACTCAACTTTCCTTCCACTTCCTCCCTCCTCAGCCGCGGCCCGTGCCATCACTTCCTGTCCCGCAATGCGTCCTGAGCTCTTACTCATCACTCCCAGGATGCAATGGGCAGTGACGTAGGCGGCCGGCCGCTCCTCTCATCGCGTTATTTGCAAACAGGAAATAACGCAATGATAGGCATCCCTATACTATGCCGATCGCATAGTACTGGGCATGTGCGAGATTTTGCGCTGGATTCACCGGCCTCCTCCCTCTAGAAGCAGGGCAGACATTTCCCCACTGCGGACTCGGGTGACCCAGACAAAGATGGCGGCGCTCTGCAAACATTATATAAAGTAAGATTTTATAATTGCCTAACTGTTATTTAACTGTTATAAAACCGGATTAGCTGATATATAAAGGGCGGTGGATCACTGTTTGGGAAGTATTTTTAAAAAAAAAAAACGATTCTGTGGCCAGAACTCCGCTTTAAGGCCATCTGTCTACCAGCTGAAGCTCAACAGAAGATGGGTGTTGCAACAGGACAATGACCCAAAGCATAGAAGTAAATCAACAACAGAATGGCTTAAACAGAAGAAAATACGCCTTCTGAAGTGGCCCAGTCAGAGTCCTGACCTCAGCCCGATTGAGATGCTGTGGCATGACCTCAAGAAAGCGATTCACACCAGACATCCCAAGAATATTGCTGAACTGAAACAGTTCTGTAAAGAGGAATGGTGAAGAATTACTCCTGACCGTTGAGCACGTCTGATCTGCAACTACAGGAAACGTTTGGTTGAAGTTATTGCTGCCAAAGGAGGTTCAACCAGTTATTAAATCCAAGGGTTCACATACTTTTTCCACCTGCACTGTGAATGTTTACATGGTGTGTTCAATAAAAACATGGCAACATTTCATTCTTTGTGTGT